>NW_027645074.1:0-21978 GCF_032717465.1 Coenobita brevimanus | reverse complement strand
TCCTGAAGCCTATAGAGTAAAATTTAGGACAACTTATAAGCAAGATAAGCAATCCCATGTTGAGTATGCAAAAATCAAAGAAGATCTGTTAGAGCAGTGGTTAAATTCTAAGAATGTAAATTCTGATTTTGATAAATTTAAGCAGATGATTTTGCTGGAGGACTTCAAAAGGTGTATTAATAAACATGTAAGCCTATATCTTGATGAGAAAAGAATAGATAATTTGTCTGATGCTGCAGTTTTAGCTGATGAATATGTTCTCACTCACAAGAGATATTCTAAAGAAAAAGGAAAGCTGGGAGTAAGTACGTTGCCTCTTACTCAGAGTACAGGTAACAGGAAAGAGAATAAAGATGATGTTTCTCAGGAAGTAAATACCAGCTCCACTTCTAGATTTCAGAAAAGTAAATGTACTTATTGTAGTAAGCTTGGTCATACTACGAAGAAATGTTTCAGGAGACAGCGTGATGTGAACAAAAAGGAGTCTTTAAATATTCAGTCAATTGGTCTAGTGTCCACCCTTGAGAGTTCCCAGAATTCTTTAACCGAGTTAACTGAACCTGCTTTGAGGGGTAAATTAAATTCTCATGATGAAGCTCCTCCTTTGAGCAGTAACGTGGGTGACACTCTCAAGAGTTCATGTGCTAATTTCCTGTCTGATGGTTTTGTCAGTCCTCTGGACAGTAATGACAGGAAATCAGTTAAAATATATCGTGATACAGGTGCTTGCCAATCCCTTATGCTGACCAGTGTTCTAGGCTCTAATGTTAATTCCTCTGATGAAACTGTAATCTTACAAGGTGTAGGGAATAATTACTTCTCTGTCCCTCTGTGCAGAGTGAATTTAGAGTCTGGTTTTGTTAATGGTTCCGTTATGGTTGGGTTGGTTGAGACACTCCCAATGTCAGGTGTAACTTTCTTACTTGGAAATGATATTGGTGGAAGTCAAGTGTGTCCAGCTCCTCAGTTGTCTAGTGAACCAGTGACTGCAACCCAGGATTGTGATGTCCCTGATGTGTTCTCTGCATGTGCTGTCACTAGGGCTAAGTCTAAAGTTACTGGTGACTTAGAGGATAATGATGATGATGATGTTATCCTAGCTGACACTTTTCTTGCTAATTTGGACCACTCACCAGATGAGGCAGTACCCAGTAGTGTTGATAATTTGTTTCGTCAAGAGTTGGTTGAGTTGCAGGTTGCTAACACTGAGTTGAAAGGTCTAGCTAACTCTGCTTGCAGTGAGGATGAGTCAGCTGGTGCTTCTACTTGTTATTATATAAAGTCAGGAGTACTTATGAGGAAGTGGAGACCCCCAACAGCATCAGCCGACTGTGAATGGGAGGTTGTACATCAAGTTGTCATCCCTCGTGTTTGTAGGCAGGATATCATTAGAGTGGCTCATGATTCCAGTTTGGCAGGACACCTTGGAGTGAGGAAGACTGTGGCACGCATTTTGAAACATTTCTACTGGCCAGGTATCTTCAGAGATGTTTCCTGGTATTGTAAGTCTTGTCACACCTGTCAAGTTGTGGGGAAGTGTAATCAGACCGAAAAGGTTGCACCTCTAGTTCCCATTCCTCCTTTTGAGGCGCCATTCACCCGTGTATTGGTGGATATTGTGGGCCCTCTTCCTAAGATTTCTTCAGGACTGACCCTGATTGATATGGCTACTCGTTATCCTGAAGCCATTCCACTTAGAAAAATCTCAGCAAAGAACGTGGTTAAGGAAATGCTAGGGTTCTTCACAAAGTTTGGTCTGCCCAAGGAGGTACAGTCAGACCGGGGAAGTAATTTCATGTCAAATGTTTTCAAGCAGTCTCTGAAAGAGTTGGGCATCACCCAGATCACGTCTTCAGCTTACCATCCCCAGACCCAAGGAGCGTTGGAGAGATATCATCAAACACTCAAATCGATGCTCAGGAAATACTGTTTGGAACATCAGAAAGATTGGGATAAAAGTCTTCCATTCGTTGTATTTGCCGCAAGAGAATCTCCAAATGAATCACTGGGCTTCTCATCCTTTGAACTACTGTTTGGCCATGAAGTAAGAGGACCCCTTAAGCTACTCAAGGAATGCTGGCTGTCGGAGGAAGATGACGTCAACCTGCTGGAGTATGTGATGAAGTTCAAAGAACGGCTGTCCACTGCTTTACAGCTGGCGAGAGAGAATTTAGGAGCTGCTCAGGAGAAGATGAAGACTTGGTATGATAAGAAGTCCAGGTTATGCCACTTTCAGCCAGATCAGGTTTTGATTCTGCTACCAGTGCATGGGCAACCTCTTCAAGCCAAGTTTAGTGGTCCTTATTTCGTGGAGAAGAAACTCAGTGATGTCAACTATGTCACTGCCACACCAGATCGTAGAAAGAACAAGCAACTTTGTCACATCAACATGCTAAAGTTATATCACAGGCGGGACGAAAATAACCCAGTCTGCACTGTAGCTGTTCCACCCGAGTCTGCAAGTGAAGCTCTCCCATGCAGTATGAGCCTGAATGATAGTTTGGGGAAGAATCCTGATATTATGAATGATCTCCAGACTAAGCTTTCTCATCTAGCTCCCGAGGAAAGGCAGGAGTTTTCGGCATTACTGCAGGAGTACCCGCAAGTGTTCTGTGCCACTCCAGAAGGAACCACTGTGTTGATGCATGATGTCGATGTTGGAGACGCAAAGCCAATTAAACTGCCTCCTTACCGTGTGAACCCAGTGAAAGTTCCTCTCATCCAGGAGGAGCTTGGCTACCTGTTGGACCACAAGATGATTGAGCCCTGTCAGAGCGAGTGGAGTTCTCCTGTCACTCTAGTCCCTAAGCCAGGTGGGTCACAGCGGCTTTGCATCGACTACAGACGTGTTAATCAGATAACCAAAACAGACACTTACCCTCTCCCTTGCGTGGAAGATTGCATAGACAAGGTCGGAAAGGCTAGGTAATTAAGTAAGTTTGATTTGTTAAAAGGATACTGGCAAGTACCTATGACTGAACGTGCTAGGGAGATCTCATGTTTTGTAACACTAGAAAAGACTTTTGCATGTTCTGTAATGCCATATGGTATGAAGAATGCACCAGCCACTTTTCAGAAGCTCATGAATGTTGTAACAGAGGGTTTGGCAGGGTGTGTTGTTTATATTGATGATGTATTAATCTTCAGTGACAACTGGAAAGATCACCTATGCCATGTCAGTAAATTTCTTGAGCGTTTGGTTCAGGCTAATCTTGTAGCTAATTTATCAAAGTGTGAGTTTGGTCAAGCTAAAGTTCAGTACCTTGGGTACGTATTTGGTGATGGACATATTGCACCACCAGGAGCTAAGGTTCAGGTTATAAGTGATCTTCCCAGACCTAAAAGTAGGAAAGAGCTACAAAGATTTTTGGGAATGGTAGGTTATTACAGGAGATTTGTTCTTAACTTTTCAATTCTTGTATCACCACTTACAGACCTACTGAAAAAGGGAGTTAAATTTGTCTGGACCGATAACTGTGAATCCTCTTTCAGCAAACTTAAAGCTATCCTATTAAGTCAGCCAGTTCTCGCTACTCCAAATTTTGCTAAGCCTTTTAAGATGGCTGTTGACGCAAGTGAAACAGGAGCTGGGGCTGTTTTGCTGCAAGAGGATGATCAGGGTATTGAACACCCTGCATCTTATTACAGTAAGAAGTTCACTCCACCTCAAAAGAACTACTTAGCTATTGAGAAAGAGCTTTTGGCCTTGATTTTATGTTTACAGCATTTTTCATTTTATTTGTGTTCTGATTTTGACCCTATAATCATTTATACCGATCATAATCCACTGAAATTCCTTAGTAAGTTTAAAGATAAAAATCAGAGATTGACAAGATGGAGTCTACTTCTTCAGAAGTATTCATTAGACATACATGTCAAGGGGAAAGAAAATGTTATTGCAGATTGCTTATCTAGACTTTAGACAGATTGTTTTAGAGTAATAAGAAATTTCCTTTGTAAATTTCTTTTTCTTTGTGGGGAGGTGTTACATAGCCTATGATTTCATCATCCCTTGTATAATTCTAACTTATGATACAGTTTGTTCATGATTGCATCATCCTTTGTGTGATCCTAATGTACAGTATGCTGCATGTTTGTTCACGATTCGCCACGTGGCTTCCATAGTGACCAGGTTTGCGTGTTCTACCTCACTCCCCCCTTCTCCCCCTTATAGTAGAGTAAGTCGTTCTTTCTGTTGTTCAGAGCAGGATTGTCAACTCTTCGTCCCCTATGCCTTCATTTGCGCGTCCTTCTTACAAGTTGAATCAAGCTCTGTCGGTTCCCTATATAATGAGCTCAGTCTCTGCATTAGTTGCCACTTAGATCTACTCCTCATTCTGTTCACATCTCTTTCCTCCCCTGTACAGTATATTATTATTTTTGTGAGTGCTCATGAAGACTCCAGCCATCTAGCTGCTGTATAATTTGATTATCAGTGTTATTACCATTTTTCTTGTACTGTATAGCCTAAGGCGTTAATTCGTAAGCCTGGTAAAGTTTTTATAATTCATATTGGTTCCATACTGTCAGCCAGTATTAGTAATATTTTGTATCTGTAATAATATTATATCTTGCTTTAACTCAGCATTATCCGGTTTTCTCATTTTATCAGGGCTGACTTAGATAAATTTGCTCTTGCTAATTTCGTGTTAATAGAGGCTATTGCAGTTAACCATATATGTAACCTGTTTTGCCATTACATTATCCTTATGAATCCTGAAGGTTTAGTTGTTAGTTTGAGCATTAAACTTTAACTTGTAATTTTTCCTTTTCTTTTGTTTCGAACCTGGAACTTTGCGGGACAGTAGTGATTTTAGTATTCTCACTTGAAGTGTTCATTATCTCTCTCTGTTCCGTAACATTAATTTGGCGACCTCTTATCAGGATATTCAGGATATTATCATAAGGATATTGCTTGATATTTTGTGACTGTGATTTATTCATGATGTCTACTATTACTACTCTTGATGAAGCCAAAGATTTTTTGTCAAATGTGCAAACAGTGTTTGTTGTAGAAAACAGAACAAAGAATGAACTTAAGCTTGTTGCTCAACAATTGGGAATTGCTGTTCGCTCTCATCATTCTAAAGATCAAATTGTTGGCATGATTAATGAAAGCTTGTTTAATGTAACTCCTCCAGATGAGCAAAAGCAGATTGAAATAGCTAAGTTTCAGCTAGCCCTGCAGGAGGCTCGTGCTAAGGAGGCTAAGTCTCAGGCACATGCTAATGAGGCTGAGTCTCAGGCTCGTATTCAGGAGGCACAGGCACAGGCTCAGGCACAAATTGAACTTGCTAGGATTCAGGCAGACCATGAGTATCACATGAAACAAGGTGGAACTGGATCATCTAGCTCTGATGATTTTGATGTGGCTAAAAATGTTAAACTTGTCCCTCCTTTTAATGAATCTGATTTAACAAAGTATTTTCAGTTGTTTGAGAGGGTAGCTACAGGTTTTAATTGGCCCCAAAAGTATTGGCCAGTACTCCTTCAGAGTGTTCTCACCAGTAAAGCTCAAGTAACTTATGCATCATTGCCTCAGGATCAATCTGATAATTATGATGTAGTTAAGAGCTTGATTCTTAAGACCTATGAGCTTGTTCCTGAAGCCTATACAGTAAAATTTAGGACAACTTATAAGCAAGATAAGCAATCCCATGTTGAGTATGCAAAAATCAAAGAAGATCTGTTAGAGCAGTGGTTAAATTCTAAGAATGTAAATTCTGATTTTGATAAATTTAAGCAGATGATTTTGCTGGAGGACTTCAAAAGGTGTATTAATAAATATGTAAGCCTATATCTTGATGAGAAAAGAATAGATAATTTGTCTGATGCTGCAGTTTTAGCTGATGAATATGTTCTCACTCACAAGAGATATTCTAAAGAAAAAAGGAAAGCTGAGAGTAAGTGCGTTGCCTCTTACTCAGAGTACAGGTAACAGGAAAGAGAATAAAGATGATGTTTCTCAGGAAGTAAATACCAGCTCCACTTCTAGATTTCAGAAAAGTAAATGTACTTATTGTAGTAAGCTTGGTCATACTACGAAGAAATGTTTCAGGAGACAGCGTGATGTGAACAAAAAGGAGTCTTTAAATATTCAGTCAATTGGTCTAGTGTCCACCCTTGAGAGTTCCCAGAATTCTTTAACCGAGTTAACTGAACCTGCTTTGAGGGGTAAATTAAACTCTGATGATAAAGCTCCTCTTTTGAGCAGTAACGTGGTCGACACTCTCAAGAGTTCATGTGCTAATTTCCTGTCTGATGGTTTTGTCAGTCCTCTGGACAGTAATGACAGGAAATCAGTTAAAATATATCGTGATACAGGTGCTTGCCAATCCCTTATGCTGACCAGTGTTCTAGGCTCTAATGGTAATTCCTCTGATGAAACTGTAATCTTACAAGGTGTAGGGAATAATTACTTCTCTGTCCCTCTGTGCAGAGTGAATTTAGAGTCTGGTTTTGTTAATGGTTCCGTTATGGTTGGGTTGGTTGAGACACTCCCAATGTCAGGTGTAACTTTCTTACTTGGAAATGATATTGGTGGAAGTCCAGTGTGTCCAGCTCCTCAGTTGTCTAGTGAACCAGTGACTGCAACCCAGGATTGTGATGTCCCTGATGTGTTCTCTGCATGTGCTGTCACTAGGGCTAAGTCTAAAGTTACTGGTGACTTAGAGGATAATGATGATGATGATGTTATCCTAGCTGACACTTTTCTTGCTAATTTGGACCACTCACCAGATGAGGCAGTACCCAGTAGTGTTGATAATTTGTTTCGTCAAGAGTTGGTTGAGTTGCAGGTTGCTAACACTGAGTTGAAAGGTCTAGCTAACTCTGCTTGCAGTGAGGATGAGTCAGCTGGTGCTTCTACTTGTTATTATATAAAGTCAAGAGTACTTATGAGGAAGTGGAGACCCCCAACAGCATCAGCCGACTGTGAATGGGAGGTTGTACATCAAGTTGTCATCCCTCGTGTTTGTAGGCAGGATATCATTAGAGTGGCTCATGATTCCAGTTTGGCAGGACACCTTGGAGTGAGGAAGACTGTGGCACGCATTTTGAAACATTTCTACTGGCCAGGTATCTTCAGAGATGTTTCCTGGTATTGTAAGTCTTGTCACACCTGTCAAGTTGTGGGGAAGTGTAATCAGACCGAAAAAGTTGCACCTCTAGTTCCCATTCCTCCTTTTGAGGCGCCATTCACCCGTGTATTGGTGCATATTGTGGGCCCTCTTCCTAAGATTTCTTCAGGATTTTCTTCTATGTTGACCCTGATTGATATGGCTACTCGTTTTCCTGAAGCCATTCCACTTAGAAAAATCTCAGCAAAGAACGTGGTTAAGGAAATGCTAGGGTTCTTCACAAAGTTTGGTCTGCCCAAGGAGGTACAGTCAGACCGGGGAAGTAATTTCATGTCAAATGTTTTCAAGCAGTCTCTGAAAGAGTTGGGCATCACCCAGATCACGTCTTCAGCTTACCATCCCCAGACCCAAGGAGCGTTGGAGAGATATCATCAAACACTCAAATCGATGCTCAGGAAATACTGTTTGGAACATCAGAAAGATTGGGATAAAAGTCTTCCATTCGTTGTATTTGCCGCAAGAGAATCTCCAAATGAATCACTGGGCTTCTCACCCTTTGAACTACTGTTTGGCCATGAAGTAAGAGGACCCCTTAAGCTACTCAAGGAATGCTGGCTGTCGGAGGAAGATGACGTCAACCTGCTGGAGTATGTGATGAAGTTCAAAGAACGGCTGTCCACTGCTTTACAGCTGGCGAGAGAGAATTTAGGAGCTGCTCAGGAGAAGATGAAGACTTGGTATGATAAGAAGTCCAGGTTATGCCACTTTCAGCCAGATCAGGTTTTGATTCTGCTACCAGTGCATGGGCAACCTCTTCAAGCCAAGTTTAGTGGTCCTTATTTCGTGGAGAAGAAACTCAGTGATGTCAACTATGCCACTGCCACACCAGATCGTAGAAAGAACAAGCAACTTTGTCACATCAACATGCTAAAGTTATATCACAGGCGGGACGAAAATAACCCAGTCTGCACTGTAGCTGTTCCACTCGAGTCTGCAAGTGAAGCTCTCCCATGCAGTATGAGCCTGAATGATAGTTTGGGGAAGAATCCTGATATTATGAATGATCTCCAGACTAAGCTTTCTCATCTAGCTCCCGAGGAAAGGCAGGAGTTTTCGGCATTACTGCAGGAGTACCCGCAAGTGTTCTGTGCCACTCCAGAAGGAACCACTGTGTTGATGCATGATGTCGATGTTGGAGACGCAAAGCCAATTAAACTGCCTCCTTACCGTGTGAACCCAGTGAAAGTTCCTCTCATCCAGGAGGAGCATGGCTACCTGTTGGACCACAAGATGATTGAGCCCTGTCAGGGCGAGTGGAGTTCTCCTGTCACTCTAGTCCCTAAGCCAGGTGGGTCACAGCGGCTTTGCATCGACTACAGACGTGTTAATCAGATAACCAAAACAGACACTTACCCTCTCCCTTGCGTGGAAGATTGCATAGACAAGATCGGAAAGGCTAGGTAATTAAGTAAGTTTGATTTGTTAAAAGGATACTGGCAAGTACCTATGACAGAACGTGCTAGGGAGATCTCATGTTTTGTAACACTAGAAAAGACTTTTGCATGTTCTGTAATGCCATATGGTATGAAGAATGCACCAGCCACTTTTCAGAAGCTCATGAATGTTGTAACAGAGGGTTTGGCAGGGTGTGTTGTTTATATTGATGATGTATTAATCTTCAGTGACAACTGGAAAGATCACCTATGCCATGTCAGTAAATTTCTTGAGCGTTTGGTTCAGGCTAATCTTGTAGCTAATTTATCAAAGTGTGAGTTTGGTCAAGCTAAAGTTCAGTACCTTGGGTACGTATTTGGTGATGGACATATTGCACCAGCAGGAGCTAAGGTTCAGGTTATAAGTGATCTTCCCAGACCTAAAAGTAGGAAAGAGCTACAAAGATTTTTGGGAATGGTAGGTTATTACAGGAGATTTGTTCTTAACTTTTCAATTCTTGTATCACCACTTACAGACCTACTGAAAAAGGGAGTTAAATTTGTCTGGACCGATAACTGTGAATCCTCTTTCAGCAAACTTAAAGCTATCCTATTAAGTCAGCCAGTTCTCGCTACTCCAAATTTTGCTAAGCCTTTTAAGATGGCTGTTGACGCAAGTGAAACAGGAGCTGGGGCTGTTTTGCTGCAAGAGGATGATCAGGGTATTGAACACCCTGCATCTTACTACAGTAAGAAGTTCACTCCACCTCAAAAGAACTACTTAGCTATTGAGAAAGAGCTTTTGGCCTTGATTTTATGTTTACAGCATTTTTCATTTTATTTGTGTTCTGATTTTGACCCTATAATCATTTATACCGATCATAATCCACTGAAATTCCTTAGTAAGTTTAAAGATAAAAATCAGAGATTGACAAGATGGAGTCTACTTCTTCAGAAGTATTCATTAGACATACATGTCAAGGGGAAAGAAAATGTTATTGCAGATTGCTTATCTAGACTTTAGACAGATTGCTTTAGAGTAATAAGAAATTTCCTTTGTAAATTTCTTTTTCTTTGTGGGGAGGTGTTACATAGCCTATGATTTCATCATCCCTTGTATAATTCTAACTTATGATACAGTTTGTTCATGATTGCATCATCCTTTGTGTGATCCTAATGTACAGTATGCTGCATGTTTGTTCACGATTCGCCACGTGGCTTCCATAGTGACCAGGTTTGCGTGTTCTACCTCACTCCCCCCTTCTCCCCCTTATAGTAGAGTAAGTCGTTCTTTCTGTTGTTCAGAGCAGGATTGTCAACTCTTCGTCCCCTATGCTTTCATTTGCGCGTCCTTCTTACAAGTTGAATCAAGCTCTGTCGGTTCCCTATATAATGAGCTCAGTCTCTGCATTAGTTGCCACTTAGATCTACTCCTCATTCTGTTCACATCTCTGTCCTCCCCTGTACATTATTATTTTTGTGAGTGCTCATGAAGTCTCCAGCCATCTAGCTGCTGTGTAATTTGATTATCAGTGTTATTACCATTTTTCTTGTACTGTATAGCCTAAGGCGTTAATTCGTAAGCCTGGTAAAGTTTTTATAATTCATATTGGTTCCATACTGTCAGCCAGTATTAGTAATATTTTGTATCTGTAATAATATTATATCTTGCTTTAACTCAGCATTATCCGGTTTTCTCATTTTATCAGGGCTGACTTAGATAAATTTGCTCTTGCTAATTTCGTGATATTAGAGGCTATTGCAGTTAACCATATATGTAACCTGTTTTGCCATTACATTATCCTTATGAATCCTGAAGGTTTAGTTGTTAGTTTGAGCATTAAACTTTAACTTGTAATTTTTCCTTTTCTTTTGTTTCGAACCTGGAACTTTGCGGGACAGTAGTGATTTTAGTATTCTCACTTGAAGAGTTCATTATCTCTCTCTGTTCCGTAACATTAATTTGGCGACCTCTTATCAGGATATTCAGGATATTATCATAAGGATATTGCTTGATATTTTGACTGTGATTTATTCACGATGTCTACTATTACTACTCTTGATGAAGCCAAAGAGTTTTTGTCAAATGTGCAAACAGTGTGTGATGTAGAAAACAGAACAAAGAATGAACTTAAGCTTCTTGATCAACAATTGGGAATTGCTGTTCACTCTAATCATTCTAAAGATCAAATTGTTGGCATGATTAATAAAAGCTTGTTTAATGTAACTCCTCCAGATGAGCAAAAGCAGATTGAAGTAGCTAAGTTTCAGCTAGCCCTGCAGGAGGCACGGGCTAAGGAGGCTCAGTTTCAGGCACGTGCTAAGGAGGCTGAGTCTCAGGCTCGTATTCAGGAGGCACAGGTACAGGCTCAGGCACAAATTGAACTTGCTAGGATTCAGGCAGACCATGAGTATCACATGAAACAAGGTGGAACTGGATCATCTAGCTCTGATGATTTTAATGTGGCTAAAAATGTTAAACTTGTCCCTCCTTTTAATGAATCTGATTTAACAAAGTATTTTCAGTTGTTTGAGAGGGTAGCTACAGGTTTTAATTGGCCCCAAAAGTATTGGCCAGTACTCCTTCAGAGTGTTCTCACCAGTAAAGCTCAAGTAACTTATGCATCATTGCCTCAGGATCAATCTGATAATTATGATGTAGTTAAAAGCTTGATTCTTAAGACCTATGAGCTTGTTCCTGAAGCCTATACAGTAAAATTTAGGACAACTTATAAGCAAGATAAGCAATCCCATGTTGAGTATGCAAAAATCAAAGAAGATCTGTTAGAGCAGTGGTTAAATTCTAAGAATGTAAATTCTGATTTTGATAAATTTAAGCAGATGATTTTGCTGGAGGACTTCAAAAGCTGTATTAAAAAACATGTAAGCCTATATCTTGATGAGAAAAGAATAGATAATTTGTCTGATGCTGCAGTTTTAGCTGATGAATATGTTCTCACTCACAAGAGATGTTCTAAAGAAAAAAGGAAAGCTGGGAGTAAGTACGTTGCCTCTTACTCAGAGTACAGGTAACAGGAAAGAGAATAAAGATGATGTTTCTCAGGAAGTAAATACCAGCTCCACTTCTAGATTTCAGAAAAGTAAATGTACTTATTGTAGTAAGCTTGGTCATACTACGAAGAAATGTTTCAGGAGACAGCGTGATGTGAACAAAAAGGAGTCTTTAAATATTCAGTCAATTGGTCTAGTGTCCACCCTTGAGAGTTCCCAGAATTCTTTATCCGAGTTAACTGAACCTGCTTTGAGGGGTAAATTAAATTCTCATGATAAAGCTCCTCCTTTGAGCAGTAACGTGGGTGACACTCTCAAGAGTTTATGTGCTAATTTCCTGTCTGATGGTTTTGTCAGTCCTCTGGACAGTAATGACAGGAAATCAGTTAAAATATATCGTGATACAGGTGCTTGCCAATCCCTTATGCTGACCAGTGTTCTAGGCTCTAATGGTAATTCCTCTGATGAAACTGTAATCTTACAAGGTGTAGGGAATAATTACTTCCCTGTCCCTCTGTGCAGAGTGAATTTAGAGTCTGGTTTTGTTAATGGTTCCGTTATGGTTGGGTTGGTTGAGACACTCCCAATGTCAGGTGTAACTTTCTTACTTGGAAATGATATTGGTGGAAGTCCAGTGTGTCCAGCTCCTCAGTTGTCTAGTGAACCAGTGACTGCAACCCAGGATTGTGATGTCCCTGATGTGTTCTCTGCATGTGCTGTCACTAGGGCTAAGTCTAAAGTTACTAGTGACTTAGTGGATAATGATGATGTTATCCTAGCTGACACTTTTCTTGCTAATTTGGACCACTCACCAGATGAGGCAGTACCCAGTAGTGTTGATAATTTGTTTCGTCAAGAGTTGGTTGAGTTGCAGGTTGCTAACACTGAGTTGAAAGGTCTAGCTAACTCTGCTTGCAGTGAGGATGAGTCAGCTGGTGCTTCTACTTGTTATTATATAAAGTCAAGAGTACTTATGAGGAAGTGGAGACCCCCAACAGCATCAGCCGACTGTGAATGGGAGGTTGTACATCAAGCTGTCATCCCTCGTGTTTGTAGGCAGGATATCATTAGAGTGGCTCATGATTCCAGTTTGGCAGGACACCTTGGAGTGAGGAAGACTGTGGCACGCATTTTGAAACATTTCTACTGGCCAGGTATCTTCAGAGATGTTTCCTGGTATTGTAAGTCTTGTCACACCTGTCAAGTTGTGGGGAAGTGTAATCATACCGAAAAGGTTGCACCTCTAGTTCCCATTCCTCCTTTTGAGGCGCCATTCACCCGTGTATTGGTGCATATTGTCGGCCCTCTTCCTAAGATTTCTTCAGGATTTTCTTCTGTGTTGACCCTGATTGATATGGCTACTCGTTTTCCTGAAGCCATTCCACTTAGAAAAATCTCAGCAAAGAACGTGGTTAAGGAAATGCTAGGGTTCTTCACAAAGTTTGGTCTGCCCAAGGAGGTACAGTCAGACCGGGGAAGTAATTTCATGTCAAATGTTTTCAAGCAGTCTCTGAAAGAGTTGGGCATCACCCAGATCACGTCTTCAGCTTACCATCCCCAGACCCAAGGAGCGTTGGAGAGATATCATCAAACACTCAAATCGATGCTCAGGAAATACTGTTTGGAACATCAGAAAGATTGGGAAAAAGGTCTTCCATTCGTTGTATTTGCCGCAAGAGAATCTCCAAATGAATCACTGGGCTTCTCATCCTTTGAACTACTGTTTGGCCATGAAGTAAGAGGACCCCTTAAGCTACTCAAGGAATGCTGGCTGTCGGAGGAAGATGACGTCAACCTGCTGGAGTATGTGATGAAGTTCAAAGAACGGCTGTCCACTGCTTTACAGCTGGCGAGAGAGAATTTAGGAGCTGCTCAGGAGAAGATGAAGACTTGGTATGATAAGAAGTCCAGGTTATGCCACTTTCAGCCAGATCAGGTTTTGATTCTGCTACCAGTGCATGGGCAACCTCTTCAAGCCAAGTTTAGTGGTTCTTATTTCGTGGAGAAGAAACTCAGTGATGTCACCTATGCCACTGCCACACCAGATCGTAGAAAGAACAAGCAACTTTGTCACATCAACATGCTAAAGTTATATCACAGGCGGGACGAAAATAACCCAGTCTGCACTGTAGCTGTTCCACTCGAGTCTGCAAGTGAAGCTCTCCCATGCAGTATGAGCCTGAATGATAGTTTGGGGAAGAATCCTGATATTATGAATGATCTCCAGACTAAGCTTTCTCATCTAGCTCCCGAGGAAAGGCAGGAGTTTTCGGCATTACTGCAGGAGTACCCGCAAGTGTTCTGTGCCACTCCAGAAGGAACCACTGTGTTGATGCATGATGTCGATGTTGGAGACGCAAAGCCAATTAAACTGCCTCCTTACCGTGTGAACCCAGTGAAAGTTCCTCTCATCCAGGAGGAGCTTGGCTCCCTGTTGGACCACAAGATGATTGAGCCCTGTCAGGGCGAGTGGAGTTCTCCTGTCACTCTAGTCCCTAAGCCAGGTGGGTCACAGCGGCTTTGCATCGACTACAGACGTGTTAATCAGATAACCAAAACAGACACTTACCCTCTCCCTTGCGTGGAAGATTGCATAGACAAGGTCGGAAAGGCTAGGTAATTAAGTAAGTTTGATTTGTTAAAAGGATACTGTCAAGTACCTATGACAGAACGTGCTAGGGAGATCTCATGTTTTGTAACACTAGAAAAGACTTTTGCATGTTCTGTATTGCCATATGGTATGAGGAATGCACCAGCCACTTTTCAGAAGCTCATGAATGTTGTAACAGAGGGTTTGGCAGGGTGTGTTGTTTATATTGATGATGTATTAATCTTCAATGACAACTGGAAAGATCACCTATGCCATGTCAGTAAATTTCTTGAGCGTTTGGTTCAGGCTAATCTTGTAGCTAATTTATCAAAGTGTGAGTTTGGTCAAGCTAAAGTTCAGTACCTTGGGTACGTATTTGGTGATGGACATATTGCACCAGCAGGAGCTAAGGTTCAGGTTATAAGTGATCTTCCCAGACCTAAAAGTAGGAAAGAGCTACAAAGATTTTTGGGAATGGTAGGTTATTACAGGAGATTTGTTCTTAACTTTTCAATTCTTGTATCACCACTTACAGACCTACTGAAAAAGGGAGTTAAATTTGTCTGGACCGATAACTGTGAATCCTCTTTCAGCAAACTTAAAGCTATCCTATTAAGTCAGCCAGTTCTCGCTACTCCAAATTTTGCTAAGCCTTTTAAGATGGCTGTTGACGCAAGTGAAACAGGAGCTGGGGCTGTTTTGCTGCAAGAGGATGATCAGGGTATTGAACACCCTGCATCTTACTACAGTAAGAAGTTCACTCCACCTCAAAAGAACTACTTAGCTATTGAGAAAGAGCTTTTGGCCTTGATTTTATGTTTACAGCATTTTTCATTTTATTTGTGTTCTGATTTTGACCCTATAATCATTTATACCGATCATAATCCACTGAAATTCCTTAGTAAGTTTAAAGATAAAAATCAGAGATTGACAAGATGGAGTCTACTTCTTCAGAAGTATTCATTAGACATACATGTCAAGGGGAAAGAAAATGTTATTGCAGATTGCTTATCTAGACTTTAGACAGATTGCTTTAGAGTAATAAGAAATTTCCTTTGTAAATTTCTTTTTCTTTGTGGGGAGGTGTTACATAGCCTATGATTTCATCATCCCTTGTATAATTCTAACTTATGATACAGTTTGTTCATGATTGCATCATCCTTTGTGTGATCCTAATGTACAGTATGCTGCATGTTTGTTCACGATTCGCCACGTGGCTTCCATAGTGACCAGGTTTGCGTGTTCTACCTCACTCCCCCCTTCTCCCCCTTATAGTAGAGTAAGTCGTTCTTTCTGTTGTTCAGAGCAGGATTGTCAACTCTTCGTCCCCTATGCCTTCATTTGCGCGTCCTTCTTACAAGTTGAATCAAGCTCTGTCGGTTCCCTATATAATGAGCTCAGTCTCTGCATTAGTTGCCACTTAGATCTACTCCTCATTCTGTTCACATCTCTGTCCTCCCCTGTACATTATTATTTTTGTGAGTGCTCATGAAGTCTCCAGCCATCTAGCTGCTGTGTAATTTGATTATCAGTGTTATTACCATTTTTCTTGTACTGTATAGCCTAAGGCGTTAATTCGTAAGCCTGGTAAAGTTTTTATAATTCATATTGGTTCCATACTGTCAGCCAGTATTAGTAATATTTTGTATCTGTAATAATATTATATCTTGCTTTAACTCAGCATTATCCGGTTTTCTCATTTTATCAGGGCTGACTTAGATAAATTTGCTCTTGCTAATTTCGTGATATTAGAGGCTATTGCAGTTAACCATATATGTAACCTGTTTTGCCATTACATTATCCTTATGAATCCTGAAGGTTTAGTTGTTAGTTTGAGCATTAAACTTTAACTTGTAATTTTTCCTTTTCTTTTGTTTCGAACCTGGAACTTTGCGGGACAGTAGTGATTTTAGTATTCTCACTTGAAGAGTTCATTATCTCTCTCTGTTCCGTAACATTAATTTGGCGACCTCTTATCAGGATATTCAGGATATTATCATAAGGATATTGCTTGATATTTTGACTGTGATTTATTCACGATGTCTACTATTACTACTCTTGATGAAGCCAAAGAGTTTTTGTCAAATGTGCAAACAGTGTGTGATGTAGAAAACAGAACAAAGAATGAACTTAAGCTTCTTGATCAACAATTGGGAATTGCTGTTCACTCTAATCATTCTAAAGATCAAATTGTTGGCATGATTAATAAAAGCTTGTTTAATGTAACTCCTCCAGATGAGCAAAAGCAGATTGAAGTAGCTAAGTTTCAGCTAGCCCTGCAGGAGGCACGGGCTAAGGAGGCTCAGTTTCAGGCACGTGCTAAGGAGGCTGAGTCTCAGGCTCGTATTCAGGAGGCACAGGTACAGGCTCAGGCACAAATTGAACTTGCTAGGATTCAGGCAGACCATGAGTATCACATGAAACAAGGTGGAACTGGATCATCTAGCTCTGATGATTTTAATGTGGCTAAAAATGTTAAACTTGTCCCTCCTTTTAATGAATCTGATTTAACAAAGTATTTTCAGTTGTTTGAGAGGGTAGCTACAGGTTTTAATTGGCCCCAAAAGTATTGGCCAGTACTCCTTCAGAGTGTTCTCACCAGTAAAGCTCAAGTAACTTATGCATCATTGCCTCAGGATCAATCTGATAATTATGATGTAGTTAAAAGCTTGATTCTTAAGACCTATGAGCTTGTTCCTGAAGCCTATACAGTAAAATTTAGGACAACTTATAAGCAAGATAAGCAATCCCATGTTGAGTATGCAAAAATCAAAGAAGATCTGTTAGAGCAGTGGTTAAATTCTAAGAATGTAAATTCTGATTTTGATAAATTTAAGCAGATGATTTTGCTGGAGGACTTCAAAAGCTGTATTAAAAAACATGTAAGCCTATATCTTGATGAGAAAAGAATAGATAATTTGTCTGATGCTGCAGTTTTAGCTGATGAATATGTTCTCACTCACAAGAGATGTTCTAAAGAAAAAAGGAAAGCTGGGAGTAAGTACGTTGCCTCTTACTCAGAGTACAGGTAACAGGAAAGAGAATAAAGATGATGTTTCTCAGGAAGTAAATACCAGCTCCACTTCTAGATTTCAGAAAAGTAAATGTACTTATTGTAGTAAGCTTGGTCATACTACGAAGAAATGTTTCAGGAGACAGCGTGATGTGAACAAAAAGGAGTCTTTAAATATTCAGTCAATTGGTCTAGTGTCCACCCTTGAGAGTTCCCAGAATTCTTTATCCGAGTTAACTGAACCTGCTTTGAGGGGTAAATTAAATTCTCATGATAAAGCTCCTCCTTTGAGCAGTAACGTGGGTGACACTCTCAAGAGTTTATGTGCTAATTTCCTGTCTGATGGTTTTGTCAGTCCTCTGGACAGTAATGACAGGAAATCAGTTAAAATATATCGTGATACAGGTGCTTGCCAATCCCTTATGCTGACCAGTGTTCTAGGCTCTAATGGTAATTCCTCTGATGAAACTGTAATCTTACAAGGTGTAGGGAATAATTACTTCCCTGTCCCTCTGTGCAGAGTGAATTTAGAGTCTGGTTTTGTTAATGGTTCCGTTATGGTTGGGTTGGTTGAGACACTCCCAATGTCAGGTGTAACTTTCTTACTTGGAAATGATATTGGTGGAAGTCAAGTGTGTCCAGCTCCTCAGTTGTCTAGTGAACCAGTGACTGCAACCCAGGATTGTGATGTCCCTGATGTGTTCTCTGCATGTGCTGTCACTAGGGCTAAGTCTAAAGTTACTAGTGACTTAGTGGATAATGATGATGTTATCCTAGCTGACACTTTTCTTGCTAATTTGGACCACTCACCAGATGAGGCAGTACCCAGTAGTGTTGATAATTTGTTTCGTCAAGAGTTGGTTGAGTTGCAGGTTGCTAACACTGAGTTGAAAGGTCTAGCTAACTCTGCTTGCAGTGAGGATGAGTCAGCTGGTGCTTCTACTTGTTATTATATAAAGTCAAGAGTACTTATGAGGAAGTGGAGACCCCCAACAGCATCAGCCGACTGTGAATGGGAGGTTGTACATCAAGCTGTCATCCCTCGTGTTTGTAGGCAGGATATCATTAGAGTGGCTCATGATTCCAGTTTGGCAGGACACCTTGGAGTGAGGAAGACTGTGGCACGCATTTTGAAACATTTCTACTGGCCAGGTATCTTCAGAGATGTTTCCTGGTATTGTAAGTCTTGTCACACCTGTCAAGTTGTGGGGAAGTGTAATCATACCGAAAAGGTTGCACCTCTAGTTCCCATTCCTCCTTTTGAGGCGCCATTCACCCGTGTATTGGTGCATATTGTCGGCCCTCTTCCTAAGATTTCTTCAGGATTTTCTTCTGTGTTGACCCTGATTGATATGGCTACTCGTTTTCCTGAAGCCATTCCACTTAGAAAAATCTCAGCAAAGAACGTGGTTAAGGAAATGCTAGGGTTCTTCACAAAGTTTGGTCTGCCCAAGGAGGTACAGTCAGACCGGGGAAGTAATTTCATGTCAAATGTTTTCAAGCAGTCTCTGAAAGAGTTGGGCATCACCCAGATCACGTCTTCAGCTTACCATCCCCAGACCCAAGGAGCGTTGGAGAGATATCATCAAACACTCAAATCGATGCTCAGGAAATACTGTTTGGAACATCAGAAAGATTGGGATAAAAGTCTTCCATTCGTTGTATTTGCCGCAAGAGAATCTCCAAATGAATCACTGGGCTTCTCATCCTTTGAACTACTGTTTGGCCATGAAGTAAGAGGACCCCTTAAGCTACTCAAGGAATGCTGGCTGTCGGAGGAAGATGACGTCAACCTGCTGGAGTATGTGATGAAGTTCAAAGAACGGCTGTCCACTGCTTTACAGCTGGCGAGAGAGAATTTAGGAGCTGCTCAGGAGAAGATGAAGACTTGGTATGATAAGAAGTCCAGGTTATGCCACTTTCAGCCAGATCAGGTTTTGATTCTGCTACCAGTGCATGGGCAACCTCTTCAAGCCAAGTTTAGTGGTTCTTATTTCGTGGAGAAGAAACTCAGTGATGTCACCTATGCCACTGCCACACCAGATCGTAGAAAGAACAAGCAACTTTGTCACATCAACATGCTAAAGTTATATCACAGGCGGGACGAAAATAACCCAGTCTGCACTGTAGCTGTTCCACTCGAGTCTGCAAGTGAAGCTCTCCCATGCAGTATGAGCCTGAATGATAGTTTGGGGAAGAATCCTGATATTATGAATGATCTCCAGACTAAGCTTTCTCATCTAGCTCCCGAGGAAAGGCAGGAGTTTTCGGCATTACTGCAGGAGTACCCGCAAGTGTTCTGTGCCACTCCAGAAGGAACCACTGTGTTGATGCATGATGTCGATGTTGGAGACGCAAAGCCAATTAAACTGCCTCCTTACCGTGTGAACCCAGTGAAAGTTCCTCTCATCCAGGAGGAGCATGGCTACCTGTTGGACCACAAGATGATTGAGCCCTGTCAGGGCGAGTGGAGTTCTCCTGTCACTCTAGTCCCTAAGCCAGGTGGGTCACAGCGGCTTTGCATCGACTACAGACGTGTTAATCAGATAACCAAAACAGACACTTACCCTCTCCCTTGCGTGGAAGATTGCATAGACAAGGTCGGAAAGGCTAGGTAATTAAGTAAGTTTGATTTGTTAAAAGGATACTGTCAAGTACCTATGACAGAACGTGCTAGGGAGATCTCATGTTTTGTAACACTAGAAAAGACTTTTGCATGTTCTGTATTGCCATATGGTATGAGGAATGCACCAGCCACTTTTCAGAAGCTCATGAATGTTGTAACAGAGGGTTTGGCAGGGTGTGTTGTTTATATTGATGATGTATTAATCTTCAGTGACAACTGGAAAGATCACCTATGCCATGTCAGAAAATTTCTTGAGCGTTTGGTTCAGCCTAATCTTGTAGCTAATTTATCAAAGTGTGAGTTTGGTCAAGCTAAAGTTCAGTACCTTGGGTACGTATTTGGTGATGGACATATTGCACCAGCAGGAGCTAAGGTTCAGGTTATAAGTGATCTTCCCAGACCTAAAAGTAGGAAAGAGCTACAAAGATTTTTGGGAATGGTAGGTTATTACAGGAGATTTGTTCTTAACTTTTCAATTCTTGTATCACCACTTACAGACCTACTGAAAAAGGGAGTTAAATTTGTCTGGACCGATAACTGTGAATCCTCTTTCAGCAAACTTAAAGCTATCCTATTAAGTCAGCCAGTTCTCGCTACTCCAAATTTTGCTAAGCCTTTTAAGATGGCTGTTGACGCAAGTGAAACAGGAGCTGGGGCTGTTTTGCTGCAAGAGGATGATCAGGGTATTGAACACCCTGCATCTTACTACAGTAAGAAGTTCACTCCACCTCAAAAGAACTACTTAGCTATTGAGAAAGAGCTTTTGGCCTTGATTTTATGTTTACAGCATTTTTCATTTTATTTGTGTTCTGATTTTGACCCTATAATCATTTATACCGATCATAATCCACTGAAATTCCTTAGTAAGTTTAAAGATAAAAATCAGAGATTGACAAGATGGAGTCTACTTCTTCAGAAGTATTCATTAGACATACATGTCAAGGGGAAAGAAAATGTTATTGCAGATTGCTTATCTAGACTTTAGACAGATTGCTTTAGAGTAATAAGAAATTTCCTTTGTAAATTTCTTTTTCTTTGTGGGGAGGTGTTACATAGCCTATGATTTCATCATCCCTTGTATAATTCTAACTTATGATACAGTTTGTTCATGATTGCATCATCCTTTGTGTGATCCTAATGTACAGTATGCTGCATGTTTGTTCACGATTCGCCACGTGGCTTCCATAGTGACCAGGTTTGCGTGTTCTACCTCACTCCCCCCTTCTCCCCCTTATAGTAGAGTAAGTCGTTCTTTCTGTTGTTCAGAGCAGGATTGTCAACTCTTCGTCCCCTATGCTTTCATTTGCGCGTCCTTCTTACAAGTTGAATCAAGCTCTGTCGGTTCCCTATATAATGAGCTCAGTCTCTGCATTAGTTGCCACTTAGATCTACTCCTCATTCTGTTCACATCTCTGTCCTCCCCTGTACATTATTATTTTTGTGAGTGCTCATGAAGTCTCCAGCCATCTAGCTGCTGTGTAATTTGATTATCAGTGTTATTACCATTTTTCTTGTACTGTATAGCCTAAGGCGTTAATTCGTAAGCCTGGTAAAGTTTTTATAATTCATATTGGTTCCATACTGTCAGCCAGTATTAGTAATATTTTGTATCTGTAATAATATTATATCTTGCTTTAACTCAGCATTATCCGGTTTTCTCATTTTATCAGGGCTGACTTAGATAAATTTGCTCTTGCTAATTTCGTGATATTAGAGGCTATTGCAGTTAACCATATATGTAACCTGTTTTGCCATTACATTATCCTTATGAATCCTGAAGGTTTAGTTGTTAGTTTGAGCATTAAACTTTAACTTGTAATTTTTCCTTTTCTTTTGTTTCGAACCTGGAACTTTGCGGGACAGTAGTGATTTTAGTATTCTCACTTGAAGAGTTCATTATCTCTCTCTGTTCCGTAACATTAATTTGGCGACCTCTTATCAGGATATTCAGGATATTATCATAAGGATATTGCTTGATATTTTGACTGTGATTTATTCACGATGTCTACTATTACTACTCTTGATGAAGCCAAAGAGTTTTTGTCAAATGTGCAAACAGTGTGTGATGTAGAAAACAGAACAAAGAATGAACTTAAGCTTCTTGATCAACAATTGGGAATTGCTGTTCACTCTAATCATTCTAAAGATCAAATTGTTGGCATGATTAATAAAAGCTTGTTTAATGTAACTCCTCCAGATGAGCAAAAGCAGATTGAAGTAGCTAA
>NW_027645073.1:0-4995 GCF_032717465.1 Coenobita brevimanus | reverse complement strand
AACGTGGGTGACACTCTCAAGAGTTTATGTGCTAATTTCCTGTCTGATGGTTTTGTCAGTCCTCTGGACAGTAATGACAGGAAATCAGTTAAAATATATCGTGATACAGGTGCTTGCCAATCCCTTATGCTGACCAGTGTTCTAGGCTCTAATGGTAATTCCTCTGATGAAACTGTAATCTTACAAGGTGTAGGGAATAATTACTTCCCTGTCCCTCTGTGCAGAGTGAATTTAGAGTCTGGTTTTGTTAATGGTTCCGTTATGGTTGGGTTGGTTGAGACACTCCCAATGTCAGGTGTAACTTTCTTACTTGGAAATGATATTGGTGGAAGTCCAGTGTGTCCAGCTCCTCAGTTGTCTAGTGAACCAGTGACTGCAACCCAGGATTGTGATGTCCCTGATGTGTTCTCTGCATGTGCTGTCACTAGGGCTAAGTCTAAAGTTACTAGTGACTTAGTGGATAATGATGATGTTATCTTAGCTGACACTTTTCTTGCTAATTTGGACCACTCACCAGATGAGGCAGTACCCAGTAGTGTTGATAATTTGTTTCGTCAAGAGTTGGTTGAGTTGCAGGTTGCTAACACTGAGTTGAAAGGTCTAGCTAACTCTGCTTGCAGTGAGGATGAGTCAGCTGGTGCTTCTACTTGTTATTATATAAAGTCAAGAGTACTTATGAGGAAGTGGAGACCCCCAACAGCATCAGCCGACTGTGAATGGGAGGTTGTACATCAAGTTGTCATCCCTCGTGTTTGTAGGCAGGATATCATTAGAGTGGCTCATGATTCCAGTTTGGCAGGACACCTTGGAGTGAGGAAGACTGTGGCACGCATTTTGAAACATTTCTACTGGCCAGGTATCTTCAGAGATGTTTCCTGGTATTGTAAGTCTTGTCACACCTGTCAAGTTGTGGGGAAGTGTAATCATACCGAAAAGGTTGCACCTCTAGTTCCCATTCCTCCTTTTGAGGCGCCATTCACCCGTGTATTGGTGCATATTGTCGGCCCTCTTCCTAAGATTTCTTCAGGATTTTCTTCTGTGTTGACCCTGATTGATATGGCTACTCGTTTTCCTGAAGCCATTCCACTTAGAAAAATCTCAGCAAAGAACGTGGTTAAGGAAATGCTAGGGTTCTTCACAAAGTTTGGTCTGCCCAAGGAGGTACAGTCAGACCGGGGAAGTAATTTCATGTCAAATGTTTTCAAGCAGTCTCTAAAAGAGTTGGGCATCACCCAGATCACGTCTTCAGCTTACCATCCCCAGACCCAAGGAGCGTTGGAGAGATATCATCAAACACTCAAATCGATGCTCAGGAAATACTGTTTGGAACATCAGAAAGATTGGGATAAAAGTCTTCCATTCGTTGTATTTGCCGCAAGAGAATCTCCAAATGAATCACTGGGCTTCTCATCCTTTGAACTACTGTTTGGCCATGAAGTAAGAGGACCCCTTAAGCTACTCAAGGAATGCTGGCTGTCGGAGGAAGATGAGGTCAACCTGCTGGAGTATGTGATGAAGTTCAAAGAACGGCTGTCCACTGCTTTACAGCTGGCGAGAGAGAATTTAGGAGCTGCTCAGGAGAAGATGAAGACTTGGTATGATAAGAAGTCCAGGTTATGCCACTTTCAGCCAGATCAGGTTTTGATTCTGCTACCAGTGCATGGGCAACCTCTTCAAGCCAAGTTTAGTGGTTCTTATTTCGTGGAGAAGAAACTCAGTGATGTCACCTATGCCACTGCCACACCAGATCGTAGAAAGAACAAGCAACTTTGTCACATCAACATGCTAAAGTTATATCACAGGCGGGACGAAAATAACCCAGTCTGCACTGTAGCTGTTCCACTCGAGTCTGCAAGTGAAGCTCTCCCATGCAGTATGAGCCTGAATGATAGTTTGGGGAAGAATCCTGATATTATGAATGATCTCCAGACTAAGCTTTCTCATCTAGCTCCCGAGGAAAGGCAGGAGTTTTCGGCATTACTGCAGGAGTACCCGCAAGTGTTCTGTGCCACTCCAGAAGGAACCACTGTGTTGATGCATGATGTCGATGTTGGAGACGCAAAGCCAATTAAACTGCCTCCTTACCGTGTGAACCCAGTGAAAGTTCCTCTCATCCAGAAGGAGCTTGGCTACCTGTTGGACCACAAGATGATTGAGCCCTGTCAGGGCGAGTGGAGTTCTCCTGTCACTCTAGTCCCTAAGCCAGGTGGGTCACAGCGGCTTTGCATCGACTACAGACGTGTTAATCAGATAACCAAAACAGACACTTACCCTCTCCCTCGCGTGGAAGATTGCATGGACAAGATCGAATAGGCTAGGTAATTAAGTAAGTTTGATTTGTTAAAAGGATACTGGCAAGTACCTATGACTGAACGTTCTTGGGAGTTCTTTTGTTTTGTAACGCTAGAAAAGTCTTTTGCATGTTCTGTAATGCCATATGGTATGAAGAATGCACCAGCCACTTTTCAGAAGCTCATGAATGTTGTAACAGAGGGTTTGGCAGGGTGTGTTGTTTATATTGATGATGTATTAATCTTCAGTGACAACTGGAAAGATCACCTATGCTATGTCAGTAAATTTCTTGAGCGTTTGGTTCAGGCTAATCTTGTAGCTAATTTATCAAAGTGTGAGTTTGGTGAAGCTAAAGTTCAGTACCTTGGGTACGTAATTGGTGATGGACACGTTGCACCACCAGCAGCTGAGGTTCAGGTTATAAGTGATCTTCCCAGACCTAAAAGTACGAAAGAGCTACAAAGATTTTTGGGAATGGTAGGTTATTACAGGGGATTTGTTCTTAACTTTTCAATTCTTGTATCACCACTTACAGAGCCTACTGAAAAAGGGAGTTAAATTTGTCTGGACCGATAACTGTGAATCCTCTTTCAGTAAACTTAAAGCTATCCTATTAAGTCAGCCAGTGCTCGCTACTCCAAATTTTGCTAAGCCTTTTAAGATGGCTGTTGACGCAAGTGATACAGGAGCTGGGGCCGTTTTGCTGCAAGAGGATGATCAGGGTATTGAACACCCTGTATCTTATTACAGTAAGAAGTTCACTCCACTTCAGAAGAACTACTTTACTACTGAGAAAGAGCTTTTGGCCTTGATTTTATGTTTACAGCATTTTTCATTTTATTTGTGTTCTGATTTTGACCCTATAATCATTTATACCGATCATAACCCACTGAAATTCCTTAGTAAGTTTAAAGATAAAAATCAGAGATTGACAAGATGGAGTCTACTTCTTCAGAAGTATTCATTAGACATACAACATGTCAAGGGGAAAGAAAATGTTATTGCAGATTGCTTATCTAGACTTTAGACAGATTGTTTTAGAGTAATAAGAAATTTCCTTTGTAAATTTCTTTTTCTTTGTGGGGAGGTGTTACATAGCCTATGATTTCATCATCCCTTGTATAATTCTAACTTATGATACAGTTTTGTTCATGATTGCATCATCCTTTGTATGATCCTAATGTACAGTATGCTGCATGTTTGTTCACGATTCGCCACGTGGCTTCCATAGTGACCAGGTTTGCGTGTTCTACCTCACTCCCCCCTTCTCCCCCTTATAGTAGAGTAAGTCGTTCTTTCTGTTGTTCAGAGCAGGATTGTCAACTCTTCGTCCCCTATGCCTTCATTTGCGCGTCCTTCTTACAAGTTGAATCAAGCTCTGCCGGCCCCTATATAATGAGCTCAGTCTCTGCATTAGTTGCCACTTAGATCTACTCCTCATTCTGTTCACATCTCTGTCCTCCCCTGTACAGTATATTATTATTTTTGTGAGTGCTCAGGAAGTCTCCAGCCATCTAGCTGCTGTATAATTTGAGTATAAATGTTATTACCATTTTTCTTGTACTGTATAGCCTAAGGCGTTAATTCGTAAGCCTGGTAAAGTTTTTATAATTCATATTGGTTCCATACTGTCAGCCAGTATTAGTAATATTTTGTATCTGTAATAATATTATATCTTGCTTTAACTCAGCATTATCCGGTTTTCTCATTTTATCAGGGCTGACTTAGATAAATTTGCTCTTGCTAATTTCGTGTTAATAGAGGCTATTGCAGTTAACCATATATGTAACCTGTTTTGCCATTACATTATCCTTATGAGTCCTGAATGTTTAGTTGTTAGTTTGAGCATTAAACTTTAACTTGTAATTTTACCTCTTTTGTTTTGAACCTGGAACTTTGCGGGACAGTAGTGATTTTAGTATTCTCACTTGAAGTGTTCATTATCTCTCTCTGTTCCGTAACATTAATTTGGCGACCTCTTATCAGGATATTCAGGATATTATCATAAGGATATTGCTTGATATTTTGTGACTGTGATTTATTCATGATGTCTACTATTACTACTCTTGATGAAGCCAAAGATTTTTTGTCAAATGTGCAAACAGTGTGTGATGTAGAAAACAGAACAAAGAATGAACTTAAGCTTGTTGCTCAACAATTGGGAATTGCTGTTCACTCTCATCATTCTAAAGATCAAATTGTTGGCATGATTAATAAAAGCTTGTTTAATGTAACTCCTCCAGATGAGCAAACGCAGATTGAAATAGCTAAGTTTCAGCTAGCCCTGCAGGAGGCTTGTGCTAAGGAGGCTGAGTTTCAGGCACGTGCTAAGGAGGCTGAGTCTCAGGCTCGTATTCAGGAGGCACAGGCACAGGCTCAGGCACAAATTGAACTTGCTAGGATTCAGGCAGACCATGAGTATCACATGAAACAAGGTGGAACTGGATCATCTAGCTCTGATGATTTTGATGTGGCTAAAAATGTTAAACTTGTCCCTCCTTTTAATGAATCTGATTTAACAAAGTATTTTCAGTTGTTTGAGAGGGTAGCTACAGGTTTTAATTGGCCCCAAAAGTATTGGCCAGTACTCCTTCAGAGTGTTCTCACCAGTAAAGCTCAAGTAACTTATGCATCATTGCCTCAGGATCAATCTGATAATTATGATGTAGTTAAGAGCTTGATTCTTAAGGCCTATGAGCTTGT
>NW_027645072.1:0-4995 GCF_032717465.1 Coenobita brevimanus | reverse complement strand
GTTTCAGCTAGCCCTGCAGGAGGCACGGGCTAAGGAGGCTCAGTTTCAGGCACGTGCTAAGGAGGCTGAGTCTCAGGCTCGTATTCAGGAGGCACAGGTACAGGCTCAGGCACAAATTGAACTTGCTAGGATTCAGGCAGACCATGAGTATCACATGAAACAAGGTGGAACTGGATCATCTAGCTCTGATGATTTTAATGTGGCTAAAAATGTTAAACTTGTCCCTCCTTTTAATGAATCTGATTTAACAAAGTATTTTCAGTTGTTTGAGAGGGTAGCTACAGGTTTTAATTGGCCCCAAAAGTATTGGCCAGTACTCCTTCAGAGTGTTCTCACCAGTAAAGCTCAAGTAACTTATGCATCATTGCCTCAGGATCAATCTGATAATTATGATGTAGTTAAAAGCTTGATTCTTAAGACCTATGAGCTTGTTCCTGAAGCCTATACAGTAAAATTTAGGACAACTTATAAGCAAGATAAGCAATCCCATGTTGAGTATGCAAAAATCAAAGAAGATCTGTTAGAGCAGTGGTTAAATTCTAAGAATGTAAATTCTGATTTTGATAAATTTAAGCAGATGATTTTGCTGGAGGACTTCAAAAGCTGTATTAAAAACATGTAAGCCTATATCTTGATGAGAAAAGAATAGATAATTTGTCTGATGCTGCAGTTTTAGCTGATGAATATGTTCTCACTCACAAGAGATGTTCTAAAGAAAAAAGGAAAGCTGGGAGTAAGTACGTTGCCTCTTACTCAGAGTACAGGTAACAGGAAAGAGAATAAAGATGATGTTTCTCAGGAAGTAAATACCAGCTCCACTTCTAGATTTCAGAAAAGTAAATGTACTTATTGTAGTAAGCTTGGTCATACTACGAAGAAATGTTTCAGGAGACAGCGTGATGTGAACAAAAAGGAGTCTTTAAATATTCAGTCAATTGGTCTAGTGTCCACCCTTGAGAGTTCCCAGAATTCTTTATCCGAGTTAACTGAACCTGCTTTGAGGGGTAAATTAAATTCTCATGATAAAGCTCCTCCTTTGAGCAGTAACGTGGGTGACACTCTCAAGAGTTTATGTGCTAATTTCCTGTCTGATGGTTTTGTCAGTCCTCTGGACAGTAATGACAGGAAATCAGTTAAAATATATCGTGATACAGGTGCTTGCCAATCCCTTATGCTGACCAGTGTTCTAGGCTCTAATGGTAATTCCTCTGATGAAACTGTAATCTTACAAGGTGTAGGGAATAATTACTTCCCTGTCCCTCTGTGCAGAGTGAATTTAGAGTCTGGTTTTGTTAATGGTTCCGTTATGGTTGGGTTGGTTGAGACACTCCCAATGTCAGGTGTAACTTTCTTACTTGGAAATGATATTGGTGGAAGTCCAGTGTGTCCAGCTCCTCAGTTGTCTAGTGAACCAGTGACTGCAACCCAGGATTGTGATGTCCCTGATGTGTTCTCTGCATGTGCTGTCACTAGGGCTAAGTCTAAAGTTACTAGTGACTTAGTGGATAATGATGATGTTATCCTAGCTGACACTTTTCTTGCTAATTTGGACCACTCACCAGATGAGGCAGTACCCAGTAGTGTTGATAATTTGTTTCGTCAAGAGTTGGTTGAGTTGCAGGTTGCTAACACTGAGTTGAAAGGTCTAGCTAACTCTGCTTGCAGTGAGGATGAGTCAGCTGGTGCTTCTACTTGTTATTATATAAAGTCAAGAGTACTTATGAGGAAGTGGAGACCCCCAACAGCATCAGCCGACTGTGAATGGGAGGTTGTACATCAAGCTGTCATCCCTCGTGTTTGTAGGCAGGATATCATTAGAGTGGCTCATGATTCCAGTTTGGCAGGACACCTTGGAGTGAGGAAGACTGTGGCACGCATTTTGAAACATTTCTACTGGCCAGGTATCTTCAGAGATGTTTCCTGGTATTGTAAGTCTTGTCACACCTGTCAAGTTGTGGGGAAGTGTAATCATACCGAAAAGGTTGCACCTCTAGTTCCCATTCCTCCTTTTGAGGCGCCATTCACCCGTGTATTGGTGCATATTGTCGGCCCTCTTCCTAAGATTTCTTCAGGATTTTCTTCTGTGTTGACCCTGATTGATATGGCTACTCGTTTTCCTGAAGCCATTCCACTTAGAAAAATCTCAGCAAAGAACGTGGTTAAGGAAATGCTAGGGTTCTTCACAAAGTTTGGTCTGCCCAAGGAGGTACAGTCAGACCGGGGAAGTAATTTCATGTCAAATGTTTTCAAGCAGTCTCTGAAAGAGTTGGGCATCACCCAGATCACGTCTTCAGCTTACCATCCCCAGACCCAAGGAGCGTTGGAGAGATATCATCAAACACTCAAATCGATGCTCAGGAAATACTGTTTGGAACATCAGAAAGATTGGGATAAAAGTCTTCCATTCGTTGTATTTGCCGCAAGAGAATCTCCAAATGAATCACTGGGCTTCTCATCCTTTGAACTACTGTTTGGCCATGAAGTAAGAGGACCCCTTAAGCTACTCAAGGAATGCTGGCTGTCGGAGGAAGATGACGTCAACCTGCTGGAGTATGTGATGAAGTTCAAAGAACGGCTGTCCACTGCTTTACAGCTGGCGAGAGAGAATTTAGGAGCTGCTCAGGAGAAGATGAAGACTTGGTATGATAAGAAGTCCAGGTTATGCCACTTTCAGCCAGATCAGGTTTTGATTCTGCTACCAGTGCATGGGCAACCTCTTCAAGCCAAGTTTAGTGGTTCTTATTTCGTGGAGAAGAAACTCAGTGATGTCACCTATGCCACTGCCACACCAGATCGTAGAAAGAACAAGCAACTTTGTCACATCAACATGCTAAAGTTATATCACAGGCGGGACGAAAATAACCCAGTCTGCACTGTAGCTGTTCCACTCGAGTCTGCAAGTGAAGCTCTCCCATGCAGTATGAGCCTGAATGATAGTTTGGGGAAGAATCCTGATATTATGAATGATCTCCAGACTAAGCTTTCTCATCTAGCTCCCGAGGAAAGGCAGGAGTTTTCGGCATTACTGCAGGAGTACCCGCAAGTGTTCTGTGCCACTCCAGAAGGAACCACTGTGTTGATGCATGATGTCGATGTTGGAGACGCAAAGCCAATTAAACTGCCTCCTTACCGTGTGAACCCAGTGAAAGTTCCTCTCATCCAGGAGGAGCATGGCTACCTGTTGGACCACAAGATGATTGAGCCCTGTCAGGGCGAGTGGAGTTCTCCTGTCACTCTAGTCCCTAAGCCAGGTGGGTCACAGCGGCTTTGCATCGACTACAGACGTGTTAATCAGATAACCAAAACAGACACTTACCCTCTCCCTTGCGTGGAAGATTGCATAGACAAGGTCGGAAAGGCTAGGTAATTAAGTAAGTTTGATTTGTTAAAAGGATACTGTCAAGTACCTATGACAGAACGTGCTAGGGAGATCTCATGTTTTGTAACACTAGAAAAGACTTTTGCATGTTCTGTAATGCCATATGGTATGAAGAATGCACCAGCCACTTTTCAGAAGCTCATGAATGTTGTAACAGAGGGTTTGGCAGGGTGTGTTGTTTATATTGATGATGTATTAATCTTCAGTGACAACTGGAAAGATCACCTATGCCATGTCAGTAAATTTCTTGAGCGTTTGGTTCAGGCTAATCTTGTAGCTAATTTATCAAAGTGTGAGTTTGGTCAAGCTAAAGTTCAGTACCTTGGGTACGTATTTGGTGATGGACATATTGCACCAGCAGGAGCTAAGGTTCAGGTTATAAGTGATCTTCCCAGACCTAAAAGTAGGAAAGAGCTACAAAGATTTTTGGGAATGGTAGGTTATTACAGGAGATTTGTTCTTAACTTTTCAATTCTTGTATCACCACTTACAGACCTACTGAAAAAGGGAGTTAAATTTGTCTGGACCGATAACTGTGAATCCTCTTTCAGCAAACTTAAAGCTATCCTATTAAGTCAGCCAGTTCTCGCTACTCCAAATTTTGCTAAGCCTTTTAAGATGGCTGTTGACGCAAGTGAAACAGGAGCTGGGGCTGTTTTGCTGCAAGAGGATGATCAGGGTATTGAACACCCTGCATCTTATTACAGTAAGAAGTTCACTCCACCTCAAAAGAACTACTTAGCTATTGAGAAAGAGCTTTTGGCCTTGATTTTATGTTTACAGCATTTTTCATTTTATTTGTGTTCTGATTTTGACCCTATAATCATTTATACCGATCATAATCCACTGAAATTCCTTAGTAAGTTTAAAGATAAAAATCAGAGATTGACAAGATGGAGTCTACTTCTTCAGAAGTATTCATTAGACATACATGTCAAGGGGAAAGAAAATGTTATTGCAGATTGCTTATCTAGACTTTAGACAGATTGTTTTAGAGTAATAAGAAATTTCCTTTGTAAATTTCTTTTTCTTTGTGGGGAGGTGTTACATAGCCTATGATTTCATCATCCCTTGTATAATTCTAACTTATGATACAGTTTGTTCATGATTGCATCATCCTTTGTGTGATCCTAATGTACAGTATGCTGCATGTTTGTTCACGATTCGCCACGTGGCTTCCATAGTGACCAGGTTTGCGTGTTCTACCTCACTCCCCCCTTCTCCCCCTTATAGTAGAGTAAGTCGTTCTTTCTGTTGTTCAGAGCAGGATTGTCAACTCTTCGTCCCCTATGCCTTCATTTGCGCGTCCTTCTTACAAGTTGAATCAAGCTCTGTCGGTTCCCTATATAATGAGCTCAGTCTCTGCATTAGTTGCCACTTAGATCTACTCCTCATTCTGTTCACATCTCTGTCCTCCCCTGTACATTATTATTTTTGTGAGTGCTCATGAAGTCTCCAGCCATCTAGCTGCTGTGTAATTTGATTATCAGTGTTATTACCATTTTTCTTGTACTGTATAGCCTAAGGCGTTAATTCGTAAGCCTGGTAAAGTTTTTATAATTCATATTGGTTCCATACTGTCAGCCAGTATTAGTAATATTTTGTATCTGTAATAA
>NW_027645071.1:0-17469 GCF_032717465.1 Coenobita brevimanus | reverse complement strand
GACTAGAGTGACAGGAGAACTCCACTCGCTCTGACAGGGCTCAATCATCTCGTGGTCCAACAGGTAGCCAAGCTCCTTCTGGATGAGAGGAACTTTCACTGGGTTCACACGGTAAGGAGGCAGTTTAATTGGCTTTGCGTCTCCAACATCGACATCATGCATCAACACAGTGGTTCTTCCTGGAGTGGCACGGAACACTTGCGGGTACTCCTGCAGTAATTCTGAAAACTCCTGCCTTTCCTCGGGAGCTAGATGAGAAAGCTTAGTCTAGAGATCATTCATGATATCAGGATTCTTCCCCAAACTATCACTCAGGCTCATACTGCATGGGAGAACTTCACTTGCAGACTTGGGTGGAACAGCTACAGTGCAGACTGGGTTATTTTCGTCCCGCCTGTGATATAACTTTAGCATGTTGATGTGACAAAGTTGCTTGTTCTTTCTACTATCTGGTGTGGCGATGACATAGTTGACATCACTGAGTTTCTTCTCCACGAAATAAGGACCACTTAACTTGCCTTGAAGAGGTTGCCCTTGCACTGGTAGCAGAATCAAAACCTGATCTCCTGGCTGAAAGTGGCGTAACCTCGACTTCTTATCATACCAAGTCTTCATCTTCTCCTGAGCAGCTCCTAAATTCTCTCTCGCCAGCTGTAAAGCAGTGGACAGCCGTTCTTTGAACTTCATCACATACTCCAGCAGGTTGACCTCATCTTCCTCCGACAGCCAGCATTCCTTGAGTAGCTTAAGGGGTCCTCTTACTTCATGGCCAAACAGTAGTTCAAAGGGTGAGAAGCCCAGTGATTCATTTGGAGATTCTCTTGCGGCAAATACAACGAATGGAAGACCTTTATCCCAATCTTTCTGATGTTCCAAACAGTATTTCCTGAGCATCGATTTGAGTGTTTGATGATATCTCTCCAACGCTCCTTGGGTCTGGGGATGGTAAGCTGAAGATGTGATCTGGGTGATGCCCAACTCTTTCAGAGACTGCTTGAAAACATTTGACATGAAATTACTTCCCCGGTCTGACTGTATCTCTTTGGGCAGACCAAACTTTGTGAAGAACCCTAGCATTTCCTTAACCACATTCTTTGCTGAGATATTTCTAAGTGGAATGGCTTCAGCATAACGAGTAGCCATATCAATCAGGGTCAACACATGAGAAAATCCTGAAGAAGTCTTAGGAAGAGGGTCCACAATATCCACCAACACACCCGTGAATGGCGCCTCAAAAGGAGAAATGGGAACTAGAGGTGCAACCTTTTCGGTCTGATTACACTTCCCCCCAACTTGACAGGTGTGACAAGACTTACAATACCAGGAAACATCTCTGAAGATACCTGGCCAGTAGAAGTGTTTCAAAATGCGTGCCACAGTCTTCCTCACTCCAAGGTGTCCTGCCAAACTGGAATCATGAGCCACTCTAATGATATCCTGCCTACAAACATGAGGGATGACAACTTGATGTACAACCTCCCATTCACAGTCGGCTGATGCTGTTGGGGGTCTCCACTTCCTCATAAGTACTCCTGACATTATATAATAACAAGTAGAAGCACTAGCTGACTCTTCCTCACTGCAAGCAGAGTTAGCTAGACCTTTCAACTCAGGGTCAGCAACCTGCAACTCAACCAACTCTTGACGAGACAAATTACCAACACTACGGGGTACTGCCTGATCTGGTGAGTGGTCCAAATTAGCAAGAAAAGTGTCAGCTAGGATAACATCATCATCATCATTATCCTCTAAGTCACCAGTAATTTTAGACTTAGCCCTGGTGACAGCACATGCAGAGAACACATCAGGGATATCACAATCCTGGGTCGCAGTCACTGGTTCACTAGACAACTGGGGAACTGGACACACTTGACTTCCACCAATATCATTTCCAAGTAAGAAAGTTACACCTGACATTGGGAGTGTCTCAACCAACCCAACCATAACGGAACTATTAACAAAACCAGACTCTAAATTCACTCTGCACACAGGGACAGAGAAGTAATTATTCCCTACACCTTGTAAGATTACAGTTGCATCAGAGGAATTAACATTAGAGCTTAGAACACTGGTCAGCATAAGGGATTGGCAAGCACCTGTATCACGATGTATTTTAACTGATTTCCTGTCATTACTGTCCAGAGGACTGACAAAACCATCAGACAGGAAACTAGCACATGAACTCTTGAGTGTCACCCACGTTACTGCTCAAAAGAGGAGCTTCATCATGAGAATTTAATTTACCCCTCAAAGCAGGTTCAGTTAACTCGGTTAAAGAATTCTGGGAACTCTCAAAGGTGGACACTACACCAATTGACTGAATATTTAAAGACTCCTTTTTGTTCACATCACGCTGTCTCCTGAAACATTTCTCCGTAGTATGACCAAGCTTACTACAATAAGTACATTTACTTTTCTGAAATCTAGAGGTGGAGCTGATATTTACTTCCTGAGAAACATCATCTTTATTCTCTTTCCTGTTACCTGTACTATGAGTAGAGGCAACGTACTTACTCTCAGCTCTCCTTTTTTCTTTAGAATATCTCTTGTGAGTGAGTACATATTCATCAGCTAAAACTGCAGCATCAGACAATTTTTCTATTTTTTTCTCATCAAGATATAGGCTTACATCTTTATAAATACACCTTTTGAAGTCCTCCAGCAAAATCATCTGCTTAAATTTATCAAAATCAGATTTTACATTCTTAGAATTTAACCACTGCTCTTACAGATCTTCTTTGATTTTTGCATACTCAACATGGGATTGCTTATCTTGTTTATAAGTTGTCCTAAATTTTACTCTATAGGCTTCAGGTACAAGCTCATAGGCCTTAAGAATCAAGCTCTTAACTACATCATAATTATCAGGTTGATCCTGAGGCAAAGATGCATAAGTTACTTGAGCTTTACCAGTGAGAACACTCTGAAGGAGTACTGGCCAATACTTTTTGGGCCAATCAAGACCTGTTGCTACCCTCTCAAACAACTGAAAATACTTTGTTAAATCAGATTCATTAAAAGAAGGGACAAGTTTAACATTCTTAGCCACATCAAAATCATCAGAGCTAGAGGATCCAGTTCCACCTTGTTTCATGCAATACTCATGGTCTGCCTGAATCCTAGCAAGTTCAATTTGTACCTGAGCCTGTGCCAGTGCCTGTGCCTCCTGAATACGAGCCTGAGACTCAGCCTCCTTAGCACGTGCCTGAAACTCAGCCTCCTTAGCACGAGCCTCCTGCAGTGCTAGCTGTAACTTAGCTATTTCAATCTGCGTTTGCTCATCTGGAGGAGTTACATTAAACAAGCTTTTATTAATCATGCCAACAATTTGATCTTTAGAATGATGAGAGCGAACAGCAATTCCCAATTGTTGAGCAACAAGCTTAAGTTCATTCTTTGTTCTCTTTTCTACATCACACACTGTTTGCACATTTGACAAAAAATCTTTGGCTTCATCAAGAGGAGCAATAGTAGACATCATAAGTAAATCACAGTCACAAAATATCAAGCAATATCCTTATGATAATATCCTGAATATCCTGATAAGACGTCGCCAAATTTATGTTACGGAACAGAGAGAGATAATGAACACTTCAAGTGAGAATACTAAAATCACTACTGTCCCGCAAAGTTCCAGGTTCAAAACAAAAGACTTAGGTAAAATTACAAGTTAAAGTTTAATGCACAAACTAACAACTAAACATTCAGGACTCATAAGGATAATGTAATGGCAAAAAGGGTTACATATATGGTTAACTGCAATAGCCTCTATTAACACGAAATTAGCAAGAGCAAATTTATCTAAGTCAGCCCTGATAAAATGAGAAAACCGAATAATGCTCAGTTAAGGCAAGATATAATATTATTACAGATACAAAATACTACTAACACTGGCTGACAGCAAAAACTCTACCAGGCCTACGAATTAACGTCCATGCCACACTGTAGAAGAAAAATGGTAATAACACTTATACTCAAATTATACAGCAGCTAGATGGCTGGAGACTTCCTGAGCACTCACAAAAATAATAATATACTATACAGGGGAGGACAGAGATGTGAACAAAATGAGGAGTAGATCTAAGTGGAAACTAATGCAGAGACTGAGCTCATTATATAGCGGGCAGGCAGAGCTTGATTGAACTTGTAAGAAGGACGCGCAAATGAAGGTATAGAGGACGAAGAGTTGACACTCCTGCTCTGAACAACAGAAAGAACGACTTACTCTACTATAAGGGGGAGAAGGGGGGAGTGAGGTAGAACACGGAAGCCTGGTCACTATGGAAGCCACGTGGCGAATCGTGATCAAACATGCAGCATGGTGTACTTTAGAATTATACAAAGGATGATGAAATCATAGGCTATGTAACACTTCCCCACAAAGAAAAAGAAATTTACAAAGGAAATTTCTTATTACTCTAAAACAATCTGTCTAAAGTCTAGATAAGCAATCTGCAATAACATTTTCTTTCCCCTTGACATGTTGTATGTCTAATGAATACTCCTGAAGAAGTAGACTCCATCTTGTCAATCTCTGATTTTTATCTTTAAACTTACTAAGGAATTTCAGTGGGTTATGGTCGGTGTAAATGACTATGGGGTCAAAACCAGAACACAAATAAAATGAAAAATGCTGTAAGCCCAAAATCAAGGCCGAAAGCTCTTTCTCAATAGTTGAGTAGTTCTTTTGAGGTGGAGTGAACTTCTTACTGTAATAAGATACAGGGTGTTCAATACCCTGATCATCCTCTTGCAGCAAAACAGCGCCAGCTCCTGTATCTCTTGCGTCAACAGCCATCTTAAAAGGCTTAGCAAAATTTGGAGTAGCGAGCACTGGCTAACTTAATAGGATAGCTTTCAGTTTACTGAAAGAGGAATCACAGTTATCGGTCAAAACAAATTTAACTTCCTTTTTCAGTAGGTCTGTAAGTGGTGATACAAGAATTGAAAAGTTAAGAACAAATCTCGTGTAATAACCTACAATTCCCAAAAATCTTTGTAGCTCTTTCCTACTTTTAGGTCTGGGAAGATCACTTATAACCTGAACCTTAGCTCCTGGTGGTGCAACGTTTCCATCACCAATTACGTACCCAAGGTACTGAACTTTATCCTGACCAAACTCACACTTTGATAAATTAGCTACAAGATTAGCCTGAACCAAACGCTCAAGAAATTTACTGACATGGCATAGGTGATCTTTCCAGTTGTCACTGAAGATTAATACATCATCATTATAAACAACACACCCTGCCAAACCCTCTGTTACAACATTCATGAGCTTCTGAAAAGTGGCTGGTGCATTCTTCATACCATATGGCATTACAGAACATGCAAAAGTCTTTCCTAGTGTTACAAAACATGAGATCTTCCTAGCACGTTCAGTCATACGTACTTGCCAGTATCCCTTTAACAAATCAAACTTACTTATGTACCTAGCCTTTCCGATCTTGTCTATGCAATCTTCCACGAAAGGGAAAGGGTAAGTGTCTGTTTTGGTTATCTGATTAACACGTCTGTAGTCGATGTAAAGCCGCTGTGACCCACCTGGCTTAGGGACTAGAGTGACAGGAGAACTCCACTCGCTCTGACAGGGCTCAATCATCTCGTGGTCCAACAGGTAGCCAAGCTCCTTCTGGATGAGAGGAACTTTCACTGGGTTCACACGGTAAGGAGGCAGTTTAATTGGCTTTGCGTCTCCAACATCGACATCATGCATCAACACAGTGGTTCTTCCTGGAGTGGCACGGAACACTTGCGGGTACTCCTGCAGTAATTCTGAAAACTCCTGCCTTTCCTCGGGAGCTAGATGAGAAAGCTTAGTCTAGAGATCATTCATGATATCAGGATTCTTCCCCAAACTATCACTCAGGCTCATACTGCATGGGAGAACTTCACTTGCAGACTTGGGTGGAACAGCTACAGTGCAGACTGGGTTATTTTCGTCCCGCCTGTGATATAACTTTAGCATGTTGATGTGACAAAGTTGCTTGTTCTTTCTACTATCTGGTGTGGCGATGACATAGTTGACATCACTGAGTTTCTTCTCCACGAAATAAGGACCACTTAACTTGCCTTGAAGAGGTTGCCCTTGCACTGGTAGCAGAATCAAAACCTGATCTCCTGGCTGAAAGTGGCGTAACCTCGACTTCTTATCATACCAAGTCTTCATCTTCTCCTGAGCAGCTCCTAAATTCTCTCTCGCCAGCTGTAAAGCAGTGGACAGCCGTTCTTTGAACTTCATCACATACTCCAGCAGGTTGACCTCATCTTCCTCCGACAGCCAGCATTCCTTGAGTAGCTTAAGGGGTCCTCTTACTTCATGGCCAAACAGTAGTTCAAAGGGTGAGAAGCCCAGTGATTCATTTGGAGATTCTCTTGCGGCAAATACAACGAATGGAAGACCTTTATCCCAATCTTTCTGATGTTCCAAACAGTATTTCCTGAGCATCGATTTGAGTGTTTGATGATATCTCTCCAACGCTCCTTGGGTCTGGGGATGGTAAGCTGAAGATGTGATCTGGGTGATGCCCAACTCTTTCAGAGACTGCTTGAAAACATTTGACATGAAATTACTTCCCCGGTCTGACTGTATCTCTTTGGGCAGACCAAACTTTGTGAAGAACCCTAGCATTTCCTTAACCACATTCTTTGCTGAGATATTTCTAAGTGGAATGGCTTCAGCATAACGAGTAGCCATATCAATCAGGGTCAACACATGAGAAAATCCTGAAGAAGTCTTAGGAAGAGGGTCCACAATATCCACCAACACACCCGTGAATGGCGCCTCAAAAGGAGAAATGGGAACTAGAGGTGCAACCTTTTCGGTCTGATTACACTTCCCCCCAACTTGACAGGTGTGACAAGACTTACAATACCAGGAAACATCTCTGAAGATACCTGGCCAGTAGAAGTGTTTCAAAATGCGTGCCACAGTCTTCCTCACTCCAAGGTGTCCTGCCAAACTGGAATCATGAGCCACTCTAATGATATCCTGCCTACAAACATGAGGGATGACAACTTGATGTACAACCTCCCATTCACAGTCGGCTGATGCTGTTGGGGGTCTCCACTTCCTCATAAGTACTCCTGACATTATATAACAACAAGTTGAAGCACTAGCTGACTCTTCCTCACTGCAAGCAGAGTTAGCTAGACCTTTCAACTCAGGGTCAGCAACCTGCAACTCAACCAACTCTTGACGAGACAAATTACCAACACTACGGGGTACTGCCTGATCTGGTGAGTGGTCCAAATTAGCAAGAAAAGTGTCAGCTAGGATAACATCATCATCATCATTATCCTCTAAGTCACCAGTAATTTTAGACTTAGCCCTGGTGACAGCACATGCAGAGAACACATCAGGGATATCACAATCCTGGGTCGCAGTCACTGGTTCACTAGACAACTGGGGAACTGGACACACTTGACTTCCACCAATATCATTTCCATGTAAGAAAGTTACACCTGACATTGGGAATGTCTCAACCAACCCAACCATAACGGAACTATTAACAAAACCAGACTCTAAATTCACTCTGCACACAGGGACAGAGAAGTAATTATTCCCTACACCTTGTAAGATTACAGTTGCATCAGAGGAATTAACATTAGAGCTTAGAACACTGGTCAGCATAAGGGATTGGCAAGCACCTGTATCACGATGTATTTTAACTGATTTCCTGTCATTACTGTCCAGAGGACTGACAAAACCATCAGACAGGAAACTAGCACATGAACTCTTGAGTGTCACCCACGTTACTGCTCAAAAGAGGAGCTTCATCATGAGAATTTAATTTACCCCTCAAAGCAGGTTCAGTTAACTCGGTTAAAGAATTCTGGGAACTCTCAAAGGTGGACACTACACCAATTGACTGAATATTTAAAGACTCCTTTTTGTTCACATCACGCTGTCTCCTGAAACATTTCTCCGTAGTATGACCAAGCTTACTACAATAAGTACATTTACTTTTCTGAAATCTAGAGGTGGAGCTGATATTTACTTCCTGAGAAACATCATCTTTATTCTCTTTCCTGTTACCTGTACTATGAGTAGAGGCAACGTACTTACTCTCAGCTTTCCTTTTTTCTTTAGAATATCTCTTGTGAGTGAGTACATATTCATCAGCTAAAACTGCAGCATCAGACAATTTTTCTATTTTTTTCTCATCAAGATATAGGCTTACATCTTTATAAATACACCTTTTGAAGTCCTCCAGCAAAATCATCTGCTTAAATTTATCAAAATCAGATTTTACATTCTTAGAATTTAACCACTGCTCTTACAGATCTTCTTTGATTTTTGCATACTCAACATGGGATTGCTTATCTTGTTTATAAGTTGTCCTAAATTTTACTCTATAGGCTTCAGGTACAAGCTCATAGGCCTTAAGAATCAAGCTCTTAACTACATCATAATTATCAGGTTGATCCTGAGGCAAAGATGCATAAGTTACTTGAGCTTTACCAGTGAGAACACTCTGAAGGAGTACTGGCCAATACTTTTTGGGCCAATCAAGACCTGTTGCTACCCTCTCAAACAACTGAAAATACTTTGTTAAATCAGATTCATTAAAAGAAGGGACAAGTTTAACATTCTTAGCCACATCAAAATCATCAGAGCTAGAGGATCCAGTTCCACCTTGTTTCATGCAATACTCATGGTCTGCCTGAATCCTAGCAAGTTCAATTTGTACCTGAGCCTGTGCCAGTGCCTGTGCCTCCTGAATACGAGCCTGAGACTCAGCCTCCTTAGCACGTGCCTGAAACTCAGCCTCCTTAGCACGAGCCTCCTGCAGTGCTAGCTGTAACTTAGCTATTTCAATCTGCGTTTGCTCATCTGGAGGAGTTACATTAAACAAGCTTTTATTAATCATGCCAACAATTTGATCTTTAGAATGATGAGAGCGAACAGCAATTCCCAATTGTTGAGCAACAAGCTTAAGTTCATTCTTTGTTCTCTTTTCTACATCACACACTGTTTGCACATTTGACAAAAAATCTTTGGCTTCATCAAGAGGAGCAATAGTAGACATCATAAGTAAATCACAGTCACAAAATATCAAGCAATATCCTTATGATAATATCCTGAATATCCTGATAAGACGTCGCCAAATTTATGTTACGGAACAGAGAGAGATAATGAACACTTCAAGTGAGAATACTAAAATCACTACTGTCCCGCAAAGTTCCAGGTTCAAAACAAAAGACTTAGGTAAAATTACAAGTTAAAGTTTAATGCACAAACTAACAACTAAACATTCAGGACTCATAAGGATAATGTAATGGCAAAAAGGGTTACATATATGGTTAACTGCAATAGCCTCTATTAACACGAAATTAGCAAGAGCAAATTTATCTAAGTCAGCCCTGATAAAATGAGAAAACCGAATAATGCTCAGTTAAGGCAAGATATAATATTATTACAGATACAAAATACTACTAACACTGGCTGACAGCAAAAACTCTACCAGGCCTACGAATTAACGTCCATGCCACACTGTAGAAGAAAAATGGTAATAACACTTATACTCAAATTATACAGCAGCTAGATGGCTGGAGACTTCCTGAGCACTCACAAAAATAATAATATACTATACAGGGGAGGACAGAGATGTGAACAAAATGAGGAGTAGATCTAAGTGGAAACTAATGCAGAGACTGAGCTCATTATATAGCGGGCAGGCAGAGCTTGATTGAACTTGTAAGAAGGACGCGCAAATGAAGGTATAGAGGACGAAGAGTTGACACTCCTGCTCTGAACAACAGAAAGAACGACTTACTCTACTATAAGGGGGAGAAGGGGGGAGTGAGGTAGAACACGGAAGCCTGGTCACTATGGAAGCCACGTGGCGAATCGTGATCAAACATGCAGCATGGTGTACTTTAGAATTATACAAAGGATGATGAAATCATAGGCTATGTAACACTTCCCCACAAAGAAAAAGAAATTTACAAAGGAAATTTCTTATTACTCTAAAACAATCTGTCTAAAGTCTAGATAAGCAATCTGCAATAACATTTTCTTTCCCCTTGACATGTTGTATGTCTAATGAATACTCCTGAAGAAGTAGACTCCATCTTGTCAATCTCTGATTTTTATCTTTAAACTTACTAAGGAATTTCAGTGGGTTATGGTCGGTGTAAATGACTATGGGGTCAAAACCAGAACACAAATAAAATGAAAAATGCTGTAAGCCCAAAATCAAGGCCGAAAGCTCTTTCTCAATAGTTGAGTAGTTCTTTTGAGGTGGAGTGAACTTCTTACTGTAATAAGATACAGGGTGTTCAATACCCTGATCATCCTCTTGCAGCAAAACAGCGCCAGCTCCTGTATCTCTTGCGTCAACAGCCATCTTAAAAGGCTTAGCAAAATTTGGAGTAGCGAGCACTGGCTAACTTAATAGGATAGCTTTCAGTTTACTGAAAGAGGAATCACAGTTATCGGTCAAAACAAATTTAACTTCCTTTTTCAGTAGGTCTGTAAGTGGTGATACAAGAATTGAAAAGTTAAGAACAAATCTCGTGTAATAACCTACAATTCCCAAAAATCTTTGTAGCTCTTTCCTACTTTTAGGTCTGGGAAGATCACTTATAACCTGAACCTTAGCTCCTGGTGGTGCAACGTTTCCATCACCAATTACGTACCCAAGGTACTGAACTTTATCCTGACCAAACTCACACTTTGATAAATTAGCTACAAGATTAGCCTGAACCAAACGCTCAAGAAATTTACTGACATGGCATAGGTGATCTTTCCAGTTGTCACTGAAGATTAATACATCATCATTATAAACAACACACCCTGCCAAACCCTCTGTTACAACATTCATGAGCTTCTGAAAAGTGGCTGGTGCATTCTTCATACCATATGGCATTACAGAACATGCAAAAGTCTTTCCTAGTGTTACAAAACATGAGATCTTCCTAGCACGTTCAGTCATACGTACTTGCCAGTATCCCTTTAACAAATCAAACTTACTTATGTACCTAGCCTTTCCGATCTTGTCTATGCAATCTTCCACGAAAGGGAAAGGGTAAGTGTCTGTTTTGGTTATCTGATTAACACGTCTGTAGTCGATGTAAAGCCGCTGTGACCCACCTGGCTTAGGGACTAGAGTGACAGGAGAACTCCACTCGCTCTGACAGGGCTCAATCATCTCGTGGTCCAACAGGTAGCCAAGCTCCTTCTGGATGAGAGGAACTTTCACTGGGTTCACACGGTAAGGAGGCAGTTTAATTGGCTTTGCGTCTCCAACATCGACATCATGCATCAACACAGTGGTTCTTCCTGGAGTGGCACGGAACACTTGCGGGTACTCCTGCAGTAATTCTGAAAACTCCTGCCTTTCCTCGGGAGCTACTGTAGATGAGAAAGCTTAGTCTAGAGATCATTCATGATATCAGGATTCTTCCCCAAACTATCACTCAGGCTCATACTGCATGGGAGAACTTCACTTGCAGACTTGGGTGGAACAGCTACAGTGCAGACTGGGTTATTTTCGTCCCGCCTGTGATATAACTTTAGCATGTTGATGTGACAAAGTTGCTTGTTCTTTCTACTATCTGGTGTGGCGATGACATAGTTGACATCACTGAGTTTCTTCTCCACGAAATAAGGACCACTTAACTTGCCTTGAAGAGGTTGCCCTTGCACTGGTAGCAGAATCAAAACCTGATCTCCTGGCTGAAAGTGGCGTAACCTCGACTTCTTATCATACCAAGTCTTCATCTTCTCCTGAGCAGCTCCTAAATTCTCTCTCGCCAGCTGTAAAGCAGTGGACAGCCGTTCTTTGAACTTCATCACATACTCCAGCAGGTTGACCTCATCTTCCTCCGACAGCCAGCATTCCTTGAGTAGCTTAAGGGGTCCTCTTACTTCATGGCCAAACAGTAGTTCAAAGGGTGAGAAGCCCAGTGATTCATTTGGAGATTCTCTTGCGGCAAATACAACGAATGGAAGACCTTTATCCCAATCTTTCTGATGTTCCAAACAGTATTTCCTGAGCATCGATTTGAGTGTTTGATGATATCTCTCCAACGCTCCTTGGGTCTGGGGATGGTAAGCTGAAGATGTGATCTGGGTGATGCCCAACTCTTTCAGAGACTGCTTGAAAACATTTGACATGAAATTACTTCCCCGGTCTGACTGTATCTCTTTGGGCAGACCAAACTTTGTGAAGAACCCTAGCATTTCCTTAACCACATTCTTTGCTGAGATATTTCTAAGTGGAATGGCTTCAGCATAACGAGTAGCCATATCAATCAGGGTCAACACATGAGAAAATCCTGAAGAAGTCTTAGGAAGAGGGTCCACAATATCCACCAACACACCCGTGAATGGCGCCTCAAAAGGAGAAATGGGAACTAGAGGTGCAACCTTTTCGGTCTGATTACACTTCCCCCCAACTTAACAGGTGTGACAAGACTTACAATACCAGGAAACATCTCTGAAGATACCTGGCCAGTAGAAGTGTTTCAAAATGCGTGCCACAGTCTTCCTCACTCCAAGGTGTCCTGCCAAACTGGAATCATGAGCCACTCTAATGATATCCTGCCTACAAACATGAGGGATGACAACTTGATGTACAACCTCCCATTCACAGTCGGCTGATGCTGTTGGGGGTCTCCACTTCCTCATAAGTACTCCTGACATTATATAACAACAAGTTGAAGCACTAGCTGACTCTTCCTCACTGCAAGCAGAGTTAGCTAGACCTTTCAACTCAGGGTCAGCAACCTGCAACTCAACCAACTCTTGACGAGACAAATTACCAACACTACGGGGTACTGCCTGATCTGGTGAGTGGTCCAAATTAGCAAGAAAAGTGTCAGCTAGGATAACATCATCATCATCATTATCCTCTAAGTCACCAGTAATTTTAGACTTAGCCCTGGTGACAGCACATGCAGAGAACACATCAGGGATATCACAATCCTGGGTCGCAGTCACTGGTTCACTAGACAACTGGGGAACTGGACACACTTGACTTCCACCAATATCATTTCCATGTAAGAAAGTTACACCTGACATTGGGAATGTCTCAACCAACCCAACCATAACGGAACTATTAACAAAACCAGACTCTAAATTCACTCTGCACACAGGGACAGAGAAGTAATTATTCCCTACACCTTGTAAGATTACAGTTGCATCAGAGGAATTAACATTAGAGCTTAGAACACTGGTCAGCATAAGGGATTGGCAAGCACCTGTATCACGATGTATTTTTAACTGATTTCCTGTCATTACTGTCCAGAGGACTGACAAAACCATCAGACAGGAAACTAGCACATGAACTCTTGAGTGTCACCCACGTTACTGCTCAAAAGAGGAGCTTCATCATGAGAATTTAATTTACCCCTCAAAGCAGGTTCAGTTAACTCGGTTAAAGAATTCTGGGAACTCTCAAAGGTGGACACTACACCAATTGACTGAATATTTAAAGACTCCTTTTTGTTCACATCACGCTGTCTCCTGAAACATTTCTCCGTAGTATGACCAAGCTTACTACAATAAGTACATTTACTTTTCTGAAATCTAGAGGTGGAGCTGATATTTACTTCCTGAGAAACATCATCTTTATTCTCTTTCCTGTTACCTGTACTATGAGTAGAGGCAACGTACTTACTCTCAGCTTTCCTTTTTTCTTTAGAATATCTCTTGTGAGTGAGTACATATTCATCAGCTAAAACTGCAGCATCAGACAATTTTTCTATTTTTTTCTCATCAAGATATAGGCTTACATCTTTATAAATACACCTTTTGAAGTCCTCCAGCAAAATCATCTGCTTAAATTTATCAAAATCAGATTTTACATTCTTAGAATTTAACCACTGCTCTTACAGATCTTCTTTGATTTTTGCATACTCAACATGGGATTGCTTATCTTGTTTATAAGTTGTCCTAAATTTTACTCTATAGGCTTCAGGTACAAGCTCATAGGCCTTAAGAATCAAGCTCTTAACTACATCATAATTATCAGGTTGATCCTGAGGCAAAGATGCATAAGTTACTTGAGCTTTACCAGTGAGAACACTCTGAAGGAGTACTGGCCAATACTTTTTGGGCCAATCAAGACCTGTTGCTACCCTCTCAAACAACTGAAAATACTTTGTTAAATCAGATTCATTAAAAGAAGGGACAAGTTTAACATTCTTAGCCACATCAAAATCATCAGAGCTAGAGGATCCAGTTCCACCTTGTTTCATGCAATACTCATGGTCTGCCTGAATCCTAGCAAGTTCAATTTGTACCTGAGCCTGTGCCAGTGCCTGTGCCTCCTGAATACGAGCCTGAGACTCAGCCTCCTTAGCACGTGCCTGAAACTCAGCCTCCTTAGCACGAGCCTCCTGCAGTGCTAGCTGTAACTTAGCTATTTCAATCTGCGTTTGCTCATCTGGAGGAGTTACATTAAACAAGCTTTTATTAATCATGCCAACAATTTGATCTTTAGAATGATGAGAGCGAACAGCAATTCCCAATTGTTGAGCAACAAGCTTAAGTTCATTCTTTGTTCTCTTTTCTACATCACACACTGTTTGCACATTTGACAAAAAATCTTTGGCTTCATCAAGAGGAGCAATAGTAGACATCATAAGTAAATCACAGTCACAAAATATCAAGCAATATCCTTATGATAATATCCTGAATATCCTGATAAGACGTCGCCAAATTTATGTTACGGAACAGAGAGAGATAATGAACACTTCAAGTGAGAATACTAAAATCACTACTGTCCCGCAAAGTTCCAGGTTCAAAACAAAAGACTTAGGTAAAATTACAAGTTAAAGTTTAATGCACAAACTAACAACTAAACATTCAGGACTCATAAGGATAATGTAATGGCAAAAAGGGTTACATATATGGTTAACTGCAATAGCCTCTATTAACACGAAATTAGCAAGAGCAAATTTATCTAAGTCAGCCCTGATAAAATGAGAAAACCGAATAATGCTCAGTTAAGGCAAGATATAATATTATTACAGATACAAAATACTACTAACACTGGCTGACAGCAAAAACTCTACCAGGCCTACGAATTAACGTCCATGCCACACTGTAGAAGAAAAATGGTAATAACACTTATACTCAAATTATACAGCAGCTAGATGGCTGGAGACTTCCTGAGCACTCACAAAAATAATAATATACTATACAGGGGAGGACAGAGATGTGAACAAAATGAGGAGTAGATCTAAGTGGAAACTAATGCAGAGACTGAGCTCATTATATAGCGGGCAGGCAGAGCTTGATTGAACTTGTAAGAAGGACGCGCAAATGAAGGTATAGAGGACGAAGAGTTGACACTCCTGCTCTGAACAACAGAAAGAACGACTTACTCTACTATAAGGGGGAGAAGGGGGGAGTGAGGTAGAACACGGAAGCCTGGTCACTATGGAAGCCACGTGGCGAATCGTGATCAAACATGCAGCATGGTGTACTTTAGAATTATACAAAGGATGATGAAATCATAGGCTATGTAACACTTCCCCACAAAGAAAAAGAAATTTACAAAGGAAATTTCTTATTACTCTAAAACAATCTGTCTAAAGTCTAGATAAGCAATCTGCAATAACATTTTCTTTCCCCTTGACATGTTGTATGTCTAATGAATACTCCTGAAGAAGTAGACTCCATCTTGTCAATCTCTGATTTTTATCTTTAAACTTACTAAGGAATTTCAGTGGGTTATGGTCGGTGTAAATGACTATGGGGTCAAAACCAGAACACAAATAAAATGAAAAATGCTGTAAGCCCAAAATCAAGGCCGAAAGCTCTTTCTCAATAGTTGAGTAGTTCTTTTGAGGTGGAGTGAACTTCTTACTGTAATAAGATACAGGGTGTTCAATACCCTGATCATCCTCTTGCAGCAAAACAGCGCCAGCTCCTGTATCTCTTGCGTCAACAGCCATCTTAAAAGGCTTAGCAAAATTTGGAGTAGCGAGCACTGGCTAACTTAATAGGATAGCTTTCAGTTTACTGAAAGAGGAATCACAGTTATCGGTCAAAACAAATTTAACTTCCTTTTTCAGTAGGTCTGTAAGTGGTGATACAAGAATTGAAAAGTTAAGAACAAATCTCGTGTAATAACCTACAATTCCCAAAAATCTTTGTAGCTCTTTCCTACTTTTAGGTCTGGGAAGATCACTTATAACCTGAACCTTAGCTCCTGGTGGTGCAACGTTTCCATCACCAATTACGTACCCAAGGTACTGAACTTTATCCTGACCAAACTCACACTTTGATAAATTAGCTACAAGATTAGCCTGAACCAAACGCTCAAGAAATTTACTGACATGGCATAGGTGATCTTTCCAGTTGTCACTGAAGATTAATACATCATCATTATAAACAACACACCCTGCCAAACCCTCTGTTACAACATTCATGAGCTTCTGAAAAGTGGCTGGTGCATTCTTCATACCATATGGCATTACAGAACATGCAAAAGTCTTTCCTAGTGTTACAAAACATGAGATCTTCCTAGCACGTTCAGTCATACGTACTTGCCAGTATCCCTTTAACAAATCAAACTTACTTATGTACCTAGCCTTTCCGATCTTGTCTATGCAATCTTCCACGAAAGGGAAAGGGTAAGTGTCTGTTTTGGTTATCTGATTAACACGTCTGTAGTCGATGTAAAGCCGCTGTGACCCACCTGGCTTAGGGACTAGAGTGACAGGAGAACTCCACTCGCTCTGACAGGGCTCAATCATCTCGTGGTCCAACAGGTAGCCAAGCTCCTTCTGGATGAGAGGAACTTTCACTGGGTTCACACGGTAAGGAGGCAGTTTAATTGGCTTTGCGTCTCCAACATCGACATCATGCATCAACACAGTGGTTCTTCCTGGAGTGGCACGGAACACTTGCGGGTACTCCTGCAGTAATTCTGAAAACTCCTGCCTTTCCTCGGGAGCTAGATGAGAAAGCTTAGTCTAGAGATCATTCATGATATCAGGATTCTTCCCCAAACTATCACTCAGGCTCATACTGCATGGGAGAACTTCACTTGCAGACTTGGGTGGAACAGCTACAGTGCAGACTGGGTTATTTTCGTCCCGCCTGTGATATAACTTTAGCATGTTGATGTGACAAAGTTGCTTGTTCTTTCTACTATCTGGTGTGGCGATGACATAGTTGACATCACTGAGTTTCTTCTCCACGAAATAAGGACCACTTAACTTGCCTTGAAGAGGTTGCCCTTGCACTGGTAGCAGAATCAAAACCTGATCTCCTGGCTGAAAGTGGCGTAACCTCGACTTCTTATCATACCAAGTCTTCATCTTCTCCTGAGCAGCTCCTAAATTCTCTCTCGCCAGCTGTAAAGCAGTGGACAGCCGTTCTTTGAACTTCATCACATACTCCAGCAGGTTGACCTCATCTTCCTCCGACAGCCAGCATTCCTTGAGTAGCTTAAGGGGTCCTCTTACTTCATGGCCAAACAGTAGTTCAAAGGGTGAGAAGCCCAG
>NW_027645070.1:0-4995 GCF_032717465.1 Coenobita brevimanus | reverse complement strand
GATCTCCTGGCTGAAAGTGGCGTAACCTCGACTTCTTATCATACCAAGTCTTCATCTTCTCCTGAGCAGCTCCTAAATTCTCTCTCGCCAGCTGTAAAGCAGTGGACAGCCGTTCTTTGAACTTCATCACATACTCCAGCAGGTTGACCTCATCTTCCTCCGACAGCCAGCATTCCTTGAGTAGCTTAAGGGGTCCTCTTACTTCATGGCCAAACAGTAGTTCAAAGGGTGAGAAGCCCAGTGATTCATTTGGAGATTCTCTTGCGGCAAATACAACGAATGGAAGACCTTTATCCCAATCTTTCTGATGTTCCAAACAGTATTTCCTGAGCATCGATTTGAGTGTTTGATGATATCTCTCCAACGCTCCTTGGGTCTGGGGATGGTAAGCTGAAGATGTGATCTGGGTGATGCCCAACTCTTTCAGAGACTGCTTGAAAACATTTGACATGAAATTACTTCCCCGGTCTGACTGTATCTCTTTGGGCAGACCAAACTTTGTGAAGAACCCTAGCATTTCCTTAACCACATTCTTTGCTGAGATATTTCTAAGTGGAATGGCTTCAGCATAACGAGTAGCCATATCAATCAGGGTCAACACATGAGAAAATCCTGAAGAAGTCTTAGGAAGAGGGTCCACAATATCCACCAACACACCCGTGAATGGCGCCTCAAAAGGAGAAATGGGAACTAGAGGTGCAACCTTTTCGGTCTGATTACACTTCCCCCCAACTTGACAGGTGTGACAAGACTTACAATACCAGGAAACATCTCTGAAGATACCTGGCCAGTAGAAGTGTTTCAAAATGCGTGCCACAGTCTTCCTCACTCCAAGGTGTCCTGCCAAACTGGAATCATGAGCCACTCTAATGATATCCTGCCTACAAACATGAGGGATGACAACTTGATGTACAACCTCCCATTCACAGTCGGCTGATGCTGTTGGGGGTCTCCACTTCCTCATAAGTACTCCTGACATTATATAATAACAAGTAGAAGCACTAGCTGACTCTTCCTCACTGCAAGCAGAGTTAGCTAGACCTTTCAACTCAGGGTCAGCAACCTGCAACTCAACCAACTCTTGACGAGACAAATTACCAACACTACGGGGTACTGCCTGATCTGGTGAGTGGTCCAAATTAGCAAGAAAAGTGTCAGCTAGGATAACATCATCATCATCATTATCCTCTAAGTCACCAGTAATTTTAGACTTAGCCCTGGTGAAAGCACATGCAGAGAACACATCAGGGATACCACAGTCCTGGGTCGCAGTCACTGGTTCACTAGACAACTGGGGAGCTGGACACACTTGACTTCCACCAATATCATTTCCAAGTAAGAAAGTTACACCTGACATTGGGAGTGTCTCAACCAACCCAACCATAACGGAACCATTAACAAAACCAGACTCTAAATTCACTCTGCACACAGGGACAGAGAAGTAATTATTCCCTACACCTTGTAAGATTACAGTTGCATCAGAGGAATTAACATTAGAGCTTAGAACACTGGTCAGCATAAGGGATTGGCAAGCACCTGTATCACGATGTATTTTAACTGATTTCCTGTCATTACTGTCCAGAGGACTGACAAAACCATCAGACAGGAAACTAGCACATGAACTCTTGAGTGTCACCCACGTTACTGCTCAAAAGAGGAGCTTCATCATGAGAATTTAATTTACCCCTCAAAGCAGGTTCAGTTAACTCGGTTAAAGAATTCTGGGAACTCTCAAAGGTGGACACTACACCAATTGACTGAATATTTAAAGACTCCTTTTTGTTCACATCACGCTGTCTCCTGAAACATTTCTCCGTAGTATGACCAAGCTTACTACAATAAGTACATTTACTTTTCTGAAATCTAGAGGTGGAGCTGATATTTACTTCCTGAGAAACATCATCTTTATTCTCTTTCCTGTTACCTGTACTATGAGTAGAGGCAACGTACTTACTCTCAGCTTTCCTTTTTCTTTAGAATATCTCTTGTGAGTGAGTACATATTCATCAGCTAAAACTGCAGCATCAGACAATTTTTCTATTTTTTTCTCATCAAGATATAGGCTTACATCTTTATAAATACACCTTTTGAAGTCCTCCAGCAAAATCATCTGCTTAAATTTATCAAAATCAGATTTTACATTCTTAGAATTTAACCACTGCTCTTACAGATCTTCTTTGATTTTTGCATACTCAACATGGGATTGCTTATCTTGTTTATAAGTTGTCCTAAATTTTACTCTATAGGCTTCAGGTACAAGCTCATAGGCCTTAAGAATCAAGCTCTTAACTACATCATAATTATCAGGTTGATCCTGAGGCAAAGATGCATAAGTTACTTGAGCTTTACCAGTGAGAACACTCTGAAGGAGTACTGGCCAATACTTTTTGGGCCAATCAAGACCTGTTGCTACCCTCTCAAACAACTGAAAATACTTTGTTAAATCAGATTCATTAAAAGAAGGGACAAGTTTAACATTCTTAGCCACATCAAAATCATCAGAGCTAGAGGATCCAGTTCCACCTTGTTTCATGCAATACTCATGGTCTGCCTGAATCCTAGCAAGTTCAATTTGTACCTGAGCCTGTGCCAGTGCCTGTGCCTCCTGAATACGAGCCTGAGACTCAGCCTCCTTAGCACGTGCCTGAAACTCAGCCTCCTTAGCACGAGCCTCCTGCAGTGCTAGCTGTAACTTAGCTATTTCAATCTGCGTTTGCTCATCTGGAGGAGTTACATTAAACAAGCTTTTATTAATCATGCCAACAATTTGATCTTTAGAATGATGAGAGCGAACAGCAATTCCCAATTGTTGAGCAACAAGCTTAAGTTCATTCTTTGTTCTCTTTTCTACATCACACACTGTTTGCACATTTGACAAAAAATCTTTGGCTTCATCAAGAGGAGCAATAGTAGACATCATAAATAAATCACAGTCACAAAATATCAAGCAATATCCTTATGATAATATCCTGAATATCCTGATAAGACGTCGCCAAATTTATGTTACGGAACAGAGAGAGATAATGAACACTTCAAGTGAGAATACTAAAATCACTACTGTCCCGCAAAGTTCCAGGTTCAAAACAAAAGACTTAGGTAAAATTACAAGTTAAAGTTTAATGCACAAACTAACAACTAAACATTCAGGACTCATAAGGATAATGTAATGGCAAAAAGGGTTACATATATGGTTAACTGCAATAGCCTCTATTAACACGAAATTAGCAAGAGCAAATTTATCTAAGTCAGCCCTGATAAAATGAGAAAACCGAATAATGCTCAGTTAAGGCAAGATATAATATTATTACAGATACAAAATACTACTAACACTGGCTGACAGCAAAAACTCTACCAGGCCTACGAATTAACGTCCATGCCACACTGTAGAAGAAAAATGGTAATAACACTTATACTCAAATTATACAGCAGCTAGATGGCTGGAGACTTCCTGAGCACTCACAAAAATAATAATATACTATACAGGGGAGGACAGAGATGTGAACAAAATGAGGAGTAGATCTAAGTGGAAACTAATGCAGAGACTGAGCTCATTATATAGCGGGCAGGCAGAGCTTGATTGAACTTGTAAGAAGGACGCGCAAATGAAGGTATAGAGGACGAAGAGTTGACACTCCTGCTCTGAACAACAGAAAGAACGACTTACTCTACTATAAGGGGGAGAAGGGGGGAGTGAGGTAGAACACGGAAGCCTGGTCACTATGGAAGCCACGTGGCGAATCGTGATCAAACATGCAGCATGGTGTACTTTAGAATTATACAAAGGATGATGAAATCATAGGCTATGTAACACTTCCCCACAAAGAAAAAGAAATTTACAAAGGAAATTTCTTATTACTCTAAAACAATCTGTCTAAAGTCTAGATAAGCAATCTGCAATAACATTTTCTCTGTCCCCTTGACATGTTGTATGTCTAATGAATACTCCTGAAGAAGTAGACTCCATCTTGTCAATCTCTGATTTTTATCTTTAAACTTACTAAGGAATTTCAGTGGGTTATGATCGGTGTAAATGACTATGGGGTCAAAACCAGAACACAAATAAAATGAAAAATGCTGTAAGCCCAAAATCAAGGCCGAAAGCTCTTTCTCAATAGTTGAGTAGTTCTTTTGAGGTGGAGTGAACTTCTTACTGTAATAAGATACAGGGTGTTCAATACCCTGATCATCCTCTTGCAGCAAAACAGCGCCAGCTCCTGTATCTCTTGCGTCAACAGCCATCTTAAAAGGCTTAGCAAAATTTGGAGTAGCGAGCACTGGCTAACTTAATAGGATAGCTTTCAGTTTACTGAAAGAGGAATCACAGTTATCGGTCAAAACAAATTTAACTTCCTTTTTCAGTAGGTCTGTAAGTGGTGATACAAGAATTGAAAAGTTAAGAACAAATCTCGTGTAATAACCTACAATTCCCAAAAATCTTTGTAGCTCTTTCCTACTTTTAGGTCTGGGAAGATCACTTATAACCTGAACCTTAGCTCCTGGTGGTGCAACGTTTCCATCACCAATTACGTACCCAAGGTACTGAACTTTATCCTGACCAAACTCACACTTTGATAAATTAGCTACAAGATTAGCCTGAACCAAACGCTCAAGAAATTTACTGACATGGCATAGGTGATCTTTCCAGTTGTCACTGAAGATTAATACATCATCATTATAAACAACACACCCTGCCAAACCCTCTGTTACAACATTCATGAGCTTCTGAAAAGTGGCTGGTGCATTCTTCATACCATATGGCATTACAGAACATGCAAAAGTCTTTCCTAGTGTTACAAAACATGAGATCTTCCTAGCACGTTCAGTCATACGTACTTGCCAGTATCCCTTTAACAAATCAAACTTACTTATGTACCTAGCCTTTCCGATCTTGTCTATGCAATCTTCCACGAAAGGGAAAGGGTAAGTGTCTGTTTTGGTTATCTGATTAACACGTCTGTAGTCGATGTAAAGCCGCTGTGACCCACCTGGCTTAGG
>NW_027645069.1:0-15984 GCF_032717465.1 Coenobita brevimanus | reverse complement strand
TTATCTGGCATTCACTGAGTATTATCTGGTATCTCATTTTATCAGGGCTGACTTAGATAAATTTACTCTTGCTAATTTCGTGTTAATAGAGGCTATTGCAGTTAACCATATATTTAACCTGTTTTTGCCATTACATTATCCTTATGAGTCCTGAATGTTTAGTTGTTAGTTTGTGCATTAAACTTTAACTTGTAATTTTACCTAACTCTTTCGTTTTGAACCTGGAACTTTACGGGACAGTAGTGATTTTTAGTATTCTCGCTTGAAGTGTTCATTATCTCTCTCTGTTCCGTAACATAAATTTGGCGACCTCGCCAGGATATTCAGGATATTATCATAAGGATATTGTTTGATATTTTGTGACTGTGATATATTCATGATGGCTACTATTTCTACACTTGATGAAGCCAAAGATTTTTTGTCAAATGAGCAAACAGTGTGTGATATAGAAAACAGAACAAAGAATGAACTTAAGCTTGTTGCTCAACAATTGGGAATTGCTGTTCGCTCTCATCATTCTAAAGATCAAATTGTTGACATGATTAATGAAAGCTTGTTTAATGTAACTCCTCCAAATGAGCAAACGCAGATTGAATTAGCTAAGTTACAGCTAGCCCTGCAGGAGGCCCGTGCTAGGGAGGTTGAGGCACAAGTTGAAATTGCTAGGATTCAGGCAGACCATGAGTATCGCATGAAACAAGGTGGAACTGGATCATCTAGCTCTGATGATTTTGATGTGGCTAAAAATGTTAAACTTGTCCCTCCTTTTAATGAATCTGATTTAACAAAGTATTTTCAGTTGTTTGAGAGGGTAGCTACAGGTTTTAATTGGCCAAAAAAGTATTGGCCAGTACTCCTTCAAACTGTTCTCACCGGTAAAGCTCAAGTAACTTATGCATCTTTGCCTCAGGATCAATCTGATAATTATGATGTAGTTAAGAGCTTGATTCTTAAGGCCTATGAGCTTGTTCCTGAAGCTTATAGAGTAAAATTTAGGACAACTTATAAGCAAGATAAGCAATCCCATGTTGAGTATGCAAGAATCAAAGAAGATTTGTTAGAGCAGTGGTTAAATTCTAAGAATGTGGATTCTGATTTTGGTAAATTTAAGCAGATGATTTTGCTGGAGGATTTCAAAAGGTGTATTAGTAAAGATGTAAGCCTATATCTTGATGAGAAAAGAATAGATAATTTGTCTGATGCTGCAGTTTTAGCTGATGAGTATGTTCTCACTCACAAGAGATATTCTAGAGAAAAAGGGAAAGCTGAGAGTAACTACGTTGCCTCTACTCAGAGTACAGGTAACAGGAAAGAGAATAAGGATGATGTTTCTCAGGAAGTAAATACCAGCTTCACCTCTAGATTTCAGAAAAGTAAATGTACTTATTGTAGTAAGCTTGGTCATACTACGGAGAGATGTTTCAGGAGACAGCGTGATGTGAACAAAAAGGAGTCTTTAAATATTCAGTCAATTGGTCTAGTGTCCACTCTTGAGAGTTCCCAGAATTCTTTAACTGAGTTAACTGAACCTGCTTTGAGGGGTAACTTAAATTCTCATGATGGAGCTCCTCTTTTGAGCAGTAACGTGGGTGACACTCTCAAGAGTTCATGTGCTAATTTCCTGTCTGATGGTTTTGTCAGTCCTCTGGACAGTAATGACAGGAAATCAGTTAAAATATATCGTGATACAGGTGCTTGCCAATCCCTTATGCTGACCAGTGTTCTAGGCTCTAATGTTAATTCCTCTGATGAAACTGTAATCTTACAAGGTGTAGGAAATAATTACTTCTCTGTCCCTCTGTGCAGAGTGAATTTAGAGTCTGGCTTTGTTAATGGTTCCGTTATGGTTGGGTTGGTTGAGACACTCCCAATGTCAGGTGTAACTTTCTTACTTGGAAATGATATTGGTGGAAGTCAAGTGTGTCCAGCTCCTCAGTTGTCTAGTGAGCCAGTGGCTGTGTCCCAGGATTGTGATGTCCCTGATGTGTTCCCTGCATGTGTTGTCACTAGGGCTAAGTCTAAAGTTACTGGTGATTTAGAGGATAATGATGATGATGATGTTATCCTAGCTGACACTTTTCTTGCTAATTTGGACCACTCACCAGATGAGGCAGTACCCCGTAGTGTTGATAATTTGTCTCGTCAAGAGTTGGTTGAGTTGCAGGTTGCTGACCCTGAGTTGAAAGGTCTAGCTAACTCTGCTTACAGTGAAGAAGAGTCAGCCGGTGCTTCTACTTGTTATTATGTAAAGTCAGGAGTACTTATGAGGAAGTGGAGACCCCCAACAGCATCAGCCGACTGTGAATGGGAGGTTGTACATCAAGTTGTCATCCCTCGTGTTTGTAGGCAGGATATCATTCGAGTGGCTCATGATTCCAGTTTGGCAGGACACCTTGGAGTGAGGAAGACTGTGGCACGCATTTTGAAACACTTCTACTGGCCAGGTATCTTCAGGGATGTTTCCTGGTGTTGTAAGTCTTGTCACACCTGTCAAGTTGTGGGGAAGTGTAATCAGACCGAAAAGGTTGCACCTCTAGTTCCCATTCCTCCTTTTCAGGCGCCATTCACCCGTGTGTTGGTGGATATTGTGGGCCCTCTTCCTAAGACTTCTTCAGGATTTTCTTATGTGTTGACCATGATTGACATGGCTACTCGTTATCCTGAAGCCATTCCACTTAGAAACATCTCAGCAAAGAACGTGGTTAAGGAAATGCTGGGGTTCTTCACAAAGTTTGGTCTGCCTAAGGAGGTACAGTCAGACCGGGGAAGTAATTTCATGTCAAACGTTTTCAAGCAGTCTCTGAAAGAGTTGGGCATCACCCAGATCACGTCTTCAGCTTACCATGGTCTTCCATTCGTTGTGTTTGCTGCAAGAGAATCTCCAAATGAATCACTGGGCTTCTCACCTTTTGAACTACTGTTTGGCCATGAAGTAAGAGGACCCCTTAAGTTACTCAAGGAATGCTGGCTGTCGGAGGAAGATGACGTCAACCTGCTGGAGTATGTGATGAAGTTCAAAGAACGGCTGTCCACTGCTTTACAGCTGGCGAGAGAGAATTTAGGAGCTGCTTAGGAGAAGATGAAGATTTGGTATGACAAGAAGTCCAGGTTACGCCACTTTCAGCCAGGAGATCAGGTTTTGATTCTGCTACCAGTTCATGGGCAACCTCTTCAAGCCAAGTTTAGTGGTCCTTATTTCGTGAAGAAGAAACTCAGTGATGTCAGCTATGTCATCTCCACACCAGATCGTAGAAAGAGCAAGCAACTATGTCACATCAACATGCTAAAGTTATATCACAGGCGGGACGAAAATAATCCAGTCTGCACCGTAGCTGTTCCACCCGAGTCTGCAAGTGAAGCTCTCCCATGCAGTATGAGCCTGAGTGATAGTTTGGGGAAGAATCCTGATATCATGAATGATCTCCAGACTAAGCTTTCTCATCTACCACCCAAGGAAAGGCAGGAGTTTTCGGCATTACTGCAGGAGTACCCGCAAGTGTTCCGTGCCACTCCCGGAAGAACCACTGTGTTGATGCATGATGTTGATGTTGGAGACGCAAAGCCAATTAAACTGCCTCCTTACCGTGTGAACCCAGTGAAAGTTCCTCTCATCCAGAAGGAGCTTGGCTACCTGTTGGACCACAAGATGATTGAGCCCTGTCAGTGCAGTGGAGTTCTCCTGTCACTCTAGTCCCTAAGCCAGGTGGGTCACAGCGGCTTTGCATCGACTACAGACGTGTTAATCACATAACCAAAACAGACACTTACCCTCTCCCTCGTGTGGAATATTGCATAGGACAAGATCGGAAAGGCTAGGTACATAAGTAAGTTTGATTTGTTAAAGGGATACTGGCAAGTACCTATGACTGAACGTGCTAGGGAGATCTCATGTTTTGTAACACTAGGAAAGGCTTTTGCATGTTCTGTAATGCCGTATGGTATGAAGAATGCACCAGCCACATTTCAGAAGCTCATGAATGTTGTAACAGAGGGTTTGGCAGGGTGTGTTGTTTATATTGATGATGTATTAATCTTCAGTGACAACTGGAAAGATCACCTATGCCATGTCAGTAAATTTCTTGACCGTTTAGTTCATGCTAATCTTGTAGCTAATTTATCAAAGTGTGAGTTTGGTCAAGCTAAAGTTCAGTACCTTGGGTATGTAATTGGTGATGGACATGTTGCACCACCAGGAGCTAAGGTTCAGGTTATAAGTGATCTTCCCAGACCTAAAAGTAGGAAAGAGCTACAAAGATTTTTTGGGAATGATAGGTTATTACAGGAGATTTGTTCTTAACTTTTCTATTCTTGTATCACCACTTACAGACCTACTGAAAAAGGGAGTTGAATTTGTCTGGACCGATAACTGTGAATCCTCTTTCAACAAACTTAAAGCTATTCTATTAAGTCAGCCAGTGCTTGCTACTCCAAATTTTGCTAAGCCTTTTAAGATGGCTGTTGATGCAAGTGATACAGGAGCTGGGGCTGTTTTGCTGCAAGAGGATGATCAGGGTATTGAACATCCTGTATCTTATTACAGTAAGAAGTTCACTCCACCTCAAAAGAACTACTCAACTATTGAGAAAGAGCTTTTGGCCTTGATTTTGGGTTTACAGCAGTTTTCATTTTATTTGTGTTCTGGTTTTGACCCCATAGTCATTTATACCGATCATAACCCACTGAAATTCCTTAGTAAGTTTAAAGATAAAAATCAGAGATTGACAAGATGGAGTCTACTTCTTCAGGAGTATTCATTAGAAATACAACATGTCAAGGGGAAAGAAAATGTTATTGGAGATTGCTTATCTAGACTTTAGACAGATTGTTTTAGAGTAATAAGAAATTTCCTTTGTAAATTTCTTTTTTCTTTGTGGGGAGGTGTTACATAGCCTATGATTTCATCATCCTTTGTGTAATTTTAACGCACAGTATGCTGCATGTTTGATCACGAGCGTGTTCTGCCTCAGTCCCCCCTCTTCTACCGTTATAGTAGAGTAAGTCGTTCTCTCTGTTATACTTTGCGGGATTTTCAGCTCTCTGTCCCCATGGCTTCATTTGCGCGTCCTTCTTACAAGTTGTATCAGGCTCTGCTGGCCCCTATATAATGAGCTCAGTCTCTGCATCATTGCCACTTAGATCTGCTCCTCATTTTGTTCACATCTCTGTCCTCCCCTGTACAGTTATTATTATTGTGAGTTTCTCAGGAAGGCTCCAACCATCTAGCAGCTGTGTAATTTGAGTATAACTGTTATTGCATTTTTTCCTTGTACTGTATAGCATAAGGTGTTGATTTGTAGGCCTAGTGAGTTCTTTTTGTAATTTATGTAAAGTTTTACTATCAGCCATTTTTGATAATAGTTTGTATCTGTAATAATTTATCTGGCATTCACTGAGTATTATCTGGTATCTCATTTTATCAGGGCTGACTTAGATAAATTTACTCTTGCTAATTTCGTGTTAATAGAGGCTATTGCAGTTAACCATATATTTAACCTGTTTTTTGCCATTACATTATCCTTATGAGTCCTGAATGTTTAGTTGTTAGTTTGTGCATTAAACTTTAACTTGTAATTTTACCTAACTCTTTCGTTTTGAACCTGGAACTTTACGGGACAGTAGTGATTTTTAGTATTCTCGCTTGAAGTGTTCATTATCTCTCTGTTCCGTAACATAAATTTGGCGACCTCGCCAGGATATTCAGGATATTATCATAAGGATATTGTTTGATATTTTGTGACTGTGATATATTCATGATGGCTACTATTTCTACACTTGATGAAGCCAAAGATTTTTTGTCAAATGAGCAAACAGTGTGTGATATAGAAAACAGAACAAAGAATGAACTTAAGCTTGTTGCTCAACAATTGGGAATTGCTGTTCGCTCTCATCATTCTAAAGATCAAATTGTTGACATGATTAATGAAAGCTTGTTTAATGTAACTCCTCCAAATGAGCAAACGCAGATTGAATTAGCTAAGTTACAGCTAGCCCTGCAGGAGGCCCGTGCTAGGGAGGTTGAGGCACAAGTTGAAATTGCTAGGATTCAGGCAGACCATGAGTATCGCATGAAACAAGGTGGAACTGGATCATCTAGCTCTGATGATTTTGATGTGGCTAAAAATGTTAAACTTGTCCCTCCTTTTAATGAATCTGATTTAACAAAGTATTTTCAGTTGTTTGAGAGGGTAGCTACAGGTTTTAATTGGCCAAAAAAGTATTGGCCAGTACTCCTTCAAACTGTTCTCACCGGTAAAGCTCAAGTAACTTATGCATCTTTGCCTCAGGATCAATCTGATAATTATGATGTAGTTAAGAGCTTGATTCTTAAGGCCTATGAGCTTGTTCCTGAAGCTTATAGAGTAAAATTTAGGACAACTTATAAGCAAGATAAGCAATCCCATGTTGAGTATGCAAGAATCAAAGAAGATTTGTTAGAGCAGTGGTTAAATTCTAAGAATGTGGATTCTGATTTTGGTAAATTTAAGCAGATGATTTTGCTGGAGGATTTCAAAAGGTGTATTAGTAAAGATGTAAGCCTATATCTTGATGAGAAAAGAATAGATAATTTGTCTGATGCTGCAGTTTTAGCTGATGAGTATGTTCTCACTCACAAGAGATATTCTAGAGAAAAAGGGAAAGCTGAGAGTAACTACGTTGCCTCTACTCAGAGTACAGGTAACAGGAAAGAGAATAAGGATGATGTTTCTCAGGAAGTAAATACCAGCTTCACCTCTAGATTTCAGAAAAGTAAATGTACTTATTGTAGTAAGCTTGGTCATACTACGGAGAGATGTTTCAGGAGACAGCGTGATGTGAACAAAAAGGAGTCTTTAAATATTCAGTCAATTGGTCTAGTGTCCACTCTTGAGAGTTCCCAGAATTCTTTAACTGAGTTAACTGAACCTGCTTTGAGGGGTAACTTAAATTCTCATGATGGAGCTCCTCTTTTGAGCAGTAACGTGGGTGACACTCTCAAGAGTTCATGTGCTAATTTCCTGTCTGATGGTTTTGTCAGTCCTCTGGACAGTAATGACAGGAAATCAGTTAAAATATATCGTGATACAGGTGCTTGCCAATCCCTTATGCTGACCAGTGTTCTAGGCTCTAATGTTAATTCCTCTGATGAAACTGTAATCTTACAAGGTGTAGGAAATAATTACTTCTCTGTCCCTCTGTGCAGAGTGAATTTAGAGTCTGGCTTTGTTAATGGTTCCGTTATGGTTGGGTTGGTTGAGACACTCCCAATGTCAGGTGTAACTTTCTTACTTGGAAATGATATTGGTGGAAGTCAAGTGTGTCCAGCTCCTCAGTTGTCTAGTGAGCCAGTGGCTGTGTCCCAGGATTGTGATGTCCCTGATGTGTTCCCTGCATGTGTTGTCACTAGGGCTAAGTCTAAAGTTACTGGTGATTTAGAGGATAATGATGATGATGATGTTATCCTAGCTGACACTTTTCTTGCTAATTTGGACCACTCACCAGATGAGGCAGTACCCCGTAGTGTTGATAATTTGTCTCGTCAAGAGTTGGTTGAGTTGCAGGTTGCTGACCCTGAGTTGAAAGGTCTAGCTAACTCTGCTTACAGTGAAGAAGAGTCAGCCGGTGCTTCTACTTGTTATTATGTAAAGTCAGGAGTACTTATGAGGAAGTGGAGACCCCCAACAGCATCAGCCGACTGTGAATGGGAGGTTGTACATCAAGTTGTCATCCCTCGTGTTTGTAAGCAGGATATCATTCGAGTGGCTCATGATTCCAGTTTGGCAGGACACCTTGGAGTGAGGAAGACTGTGGCACGCATTTTGAAACACTTCTACTGGCCAGGTATCTTCAGGGATGTTTCCTGGTGTTGTAAGTCTTGTCACACCTGTCAAGTTGTGGGGAAGTGTAATCAGACCGAAAAGGTTGCACCTCTAGTTCCCATTCCTCCTTTTCAGGCGCCATTCACCCGTGTGTTGGTGGATATTGTGGGCCCTCTTCCTAAGACTTCTTCAGGATTTTCTTATGTGTTGACCATGATTGACATGGCTACTCGTTATCCTGAAGCCATTCCACTTAGAAACATCTCAGCAAAGAACGTGGTTAAGGAAATGCTGGGGTTCTTCACAAAGTTTGGTCTGCCTAAGGAGGTACAGTCAGACCGGGGAAGTAATTTCATGTCAAACGTTTTCAAGCAGTCTCTGAAAGAGTTGGGCATCACCCAGATCACGTCTTCAGCTTACCATGGTCTTCCATTCGTTGTGTTTGCTGCAAGAGAATCTCCAAATGAATCACTGGGCTTCTCACCTTTTGAACTACTGTTTGGCCATGAAGTAAGAGGACCCCTTAAGTTACTCAAGGAATGCTGGCTGTCGGAGGAAGATGACGTCAACCTGCTGGAGTATGTGATGAAGTTCAAAGAACGGCTGTCCACTGCTTTACAGCTGGCGAGAGAGAATTTAGGAGCTGCTTAGGAGAAGATGAAGATTTGGTATGACAAGAAGTCCAGGTTACGCCACTTTCAGCCAGGAGATCAGGTTTTGATTCTGCTACCAGTTCATGGGCAACCTCTTCAAGCCATTTTAGTGGTCCTTATTTCGTGAAGAAGAAACTCAGTGATGTCAGCTATGTCATCTCCACACCAGATCGTAGAAAGAGCAAGCAACTATGTCACATCAACATGCTAAAGTTATATCACAGGCGGGACGAAAATAATCCAGTCTGCACCGTAGCTGTTCCACCCGAGTCTGCAAGTGAAGCTCTCCCATGCAGTATGAGCCTGAGTGATAGTTTGGGGAAGAATCCTGATATCATGAATGATCTCCAGACTAAGCTTTCTCATCTACCACCCAAGGAAAGGCAGGAGTTTTCGGCATTACTGCAGGAGTACCCGCAAGTGTTCCGTGCCACTCCCGGAAGAACCACTGTGTTGATGCATGATGTTGATGTTGGAGACGCAAAGCCAATTAAACTGCCTCCTTACCGTGTGAACCCAGTGAAAGTTCCTCTCATCCAGAAGGAGCTTGGCTACCTGTTGGACCACAAGATGATTGAGCCCTGTCAGTGCGAGTGGAGTTCTCCTGTCACTCTAGTCCCTAAGCCAGGTGGGTCACAGCGGCTTTGCATCGACTACAGACGTGTTAATCACATAACCAAAACAGACACTTACCCTCTCCCTCGTGTGGAATATTGCATAGACAAGATCGGAAAGGCTAGGTACATAAGTAAGTTTGATTTGTTAAAGGGATACTGGCAAGTACCTATGACTGAACGTGCTAGGGAGATCTCATGTTTTGTAACACTAGGAAAGGCTTTTGCATGTTCTGTAATGCCGTATGGTATGAAGAATGCACCAGCCACATTTCAGAAGCTCATGAATGTTGTAACAGAGGGTTTGGCAGGGTGTGTTGTTTATATTGATGATGTATTAATCTTCAGTGACAACTGGAAAGATCACCTATGCCATGTCAGTAAATTTCTTGACCGTTTAGTTCATGCTAATCTTGTAGCTAATTTATCAAAGTGTGAGTTTGGTCAAGCTAAAGTTCAGTACCTTGGGTATGTAATTGGTGTGGACATGTTGCACCACCAGGAGCTAAGGTTCAGGTTATAAGTGATCTTCCCAGACCTAAAAGTAGGAAAGAGCTACAAAGATTTTTGGGAATGATAGGTTATTACAGGAGATTTGTTCTTAACTTTTCTATTCTTGTATCACCACTTACAGACCTACTGAAAAAGGGAGTTGAATTTGTCTGGACCGATAACTGTGAATCCTCTTTCAACAAACTTAAAGTTATCCTATTAAGTCAGCCAGTGCTTGCTACTCCAAATTTTGCTAAGCCTTTTAAGATGGCTGTTGATGCAAGTGATACAGGAGCTGGGGCTGTTTTGCTGCAAGAGGATGATCAGGGTATTGAACATCCTGTATCTTATTACAGTAAGAAGTTCACTCCACTCAAAAGAACTACTCAACTATTGAGAAAGAGCTTTTGGCCTTGATTTTGGGTTTACAGCAGTTTTCATTTTATTTGTGTTCTGGTTTTGACCCCATAGTCATTTATACCGATCATAACCCACTGAAATTCCTTAGTAAGTTTAAAGATAAAAATCAGAGATTGACAAGATGGAGTCTACTTCTTCAGGAGTATTCATTAGAAATACAACATGTCAAGGGGAAAGAAAATGTTATTGGAGATTGCTTATCTAGACTTTAGACAGATTGTTTTAGAGTAATAAGAAATTTCCTTTGTAAATTTCTTTTTTCTTTGTGGGGAGGTGTTACATAGCCTATGATTTCATCATCCTTTGTGTAATTTTAACGCACAGTATGCTGCATGTTTGATCACGAGCGTGTTCTGCCTCAGTTCCCCACTTCTACCGTTATAGTAGAGTAAGTCGTTCTCTCTGTTATACTTTGCGGGATTTTCAGCTCTCTGTCCCCATGGCTTCATTTGCGCGTCCTTCTTACAAGTTGTATCAGGCTCTGCTGGCCCCTATATAATGAGCTCAGTCTCTGCATCATTGCCACTTAGATCTGCTCCTCATTTTGTTCACATCTCTGTCCTCCCCTGTACAGTTATTATTATTGTGAGTTTCTCAGGAAGGCTCCAACCATCTAGCAGCTGTGTAATTTGAGTATAACTGTTATTGCATTTTTTCCTTGTACTGTATAGCATAAGGTGTTGATTTGTAGGCCTAGTGAGTTCTTTTTGTAATTTATGTAAAGTTTTACTATCAGCCATTTTTGATAATAGTTTGTATCTGTAATAATTTATCTGGCATTCACTGAGTATTATCTGGTATCTCATTTTATCAGGGCTGACTTAGATAGGTTTACTCTTGCTAATTTCGTGTTAATAGAGGCTATTGCAGTTAACCATATATTTAACCTGTTTATTTGCCATTACATTATCCTTATGAGTCCTGAATGTTTAGTTGATAGTTTGTGCATTAAACTTTAACTTGTAATTTTACCTAACTCTTTTGTTTTGAACCTGGAACTTTGCGGGACAGTAGTGATTTTTAGTATTCTCACTTGAAGTGTTCATTATCTCTCTCTGTTCCGTAACAATATATATATATATATATATATATATATATATATATATATATATATATATTGTTACGGAACAGAGAAAGATAATGTACACTTTAAGTAAGAATACGAAGAGTCACTACTGTCCCGTAAAGTTCCAGGTTCAAAACAAAAGAGTTAGGTAAAATTACAAGTTAAAGTTTAATGCTTAAATTAACAACAAAACATTCAGGACTCATAAGGATAATGTAATGGCAAATAAACAGGTTAAATATATGGTTAACTGCAATAGCCTCTATTAACGCGAAATTAGCAAGAGTAAATTTATCTAAGTCAGCCCTGATAAAATGAGATACCAGATAATACTCAGTGAATGCAAGATAAATTATTACAGATACAAAATATTATCAAAAATGACTGACAAAGAACCCTACATAAATTACAAACTTCACTAGGCCTACAAATTAAACTTATGCTGTACAGTACAAGAACAAAATGCAACAACGGTTATACTCAAATTACACACAGCTGCTAGATGTTTGGAGATTTCTTGAGCACTCACAATAATAATATCTGTACAGGGGAGGACAGAGATGTGAACAAAATGAGGAGCAGATCTAAGTGGCAATGATGCAGAGACTGAGCTCATTATATAGGGGCCAGCAGAGCTTGATACGACTTGTAAGAGGGACGCGCAAATGAAGCCATGGGGACAGAGAGCTGAAAATCCCGCAAAGTATAACAGAGAGAACGACTTACTCTACTATAACGGTAGAAGGGGGGGACTGAGGCAGAACACGCTCGTGATCAAACATGCAGCATACTGTGCGTTAAAATTACACAAAGGATGATGAAATCATAGGCTATGTAACACCTCCCCACAAAGAAAAAGAAATTTACAAAGGAAATTTCTTATTACTCTAAAACAATCTGTCTAAAGTCTAGATAAGCAATCTGCAATAACATTCTCTTTCCCCTTGACATGTTGTATGTCTAATGAATACTCCTGAAGAAGTAGACTCCATCTTGTCAATCTCTGATTTTTATCTTTAAACTTACTAAGGAATTTCAGTGGGTTGTGATCGGTATAAATGACTATGGGGTCAAAACCAGAACACAAATAAAATGAAAACTGCTGTAAACCCAAAATCAAGGCCAAAAGCTCTTTCTCAATAGTGGAGTAGTTCTTTTGAGGTGGAGTGAACTTCTTACTGTAATAAGATACAGGATGTTCAATACCCTGATCATCCTCTTGCAGCAAAACAGCCCCAGCTCCTGTATCACTTGCATCAACAGCCATCTTAAAAGGCTTAGCAAAATTTGGAGTAGCGAGCACTGGCTGACTTAATAGAATAGCTTTAAGTTTGTTGAAAGAGGATTCACAGTTATCGGTCCAGACAAATTTAACTCCCTTTTTCAGTAGGTCTGTAAGTGGTGATACAAGAATAGAAAAGTTAAGAACAAATCTCCTGTAATAACCTACCATTCCCAAAAATCTTTGTAGCTCTTTCCTCCTTTTAGGACTGGGAAGATCACTTATAACCTGAACCTTAGCTCCTGGTGGTGCAACATGTCCATCACCAATTACATACCCAAGGTACTGAACCTTAGCTTGACCAAACTCACACTTTGATAAATTAGCTACAAGATTAGCCTGAACTAAACGGTCAAGAAATTTACTGACATGGCATAGATGATCTTTCCAGTTGTCACTGAAGATTAATACATCAACAATATAAACAACACACCCTGCCAAACCCTCTGTTACAACATTCATGAGCTTCTGAAATGTGGCTGGTGCATTCTTCATACCATATGGCATTACAGAACATGCAAAAGCCTTTCCTAGTGTTACAAAACATGAGATCTCCCTAGCACGTTCAGTCATAGGTACTTGCCAGTATCCCTTTAACAAATCAAACTTACTTATGTACCTAGCCTTTCCGATCTTGTCTATGCAATCTTCCACACGAGGGAGAGGGTAAGTGTCTGTTTTAGTTATCTGATTAACACGTCTGTAGTCGATGCAAAGCCTCTGTGACCCACCTGGCTTAGGGACTAGAGTGACAGGAGAACTCCACTTGCTCTGACAGGGCTCAATCAAATTGTGGTCCAACAGGTAGCCAAGCTCCTTCTGGATGAGAGGAACTTTCACTGGGTTCACACGGTAAGGAGGCAGTTTAATTGGCTTTGCGTCTCCAACATCGACATCATGCATCAACACAGTGGTTCTTCCTGGAGTAGCACGGAACACTTGCGGGTACTCCTGCAGTAATGCCGAAAACTCCTGCCTTTCCTTGGGAGGTAGATGAGAAAGCTTAGTCTGGAGATCATTCATGATATCAGGATTCTTCCCCAAACTATCACTCAGGCTCATACTGCATGGGAGAGCTTCACTTGCAGACTCGGGTGGAACAGCTACAGTGCAGACTGGATTATTTTCGTCCCGCCTGTGATATAACTTTAGCATGTTGATGTGACATAGTTGCTTGCTCTTTCTACGATCTGGTGTGGCGATGACATAGTTGACATCACTGAGTTTCTTCTCCACGAAATAAGGGCCACTAAACTTGTCTTGAAGAGGTTGCCCATGAACTGGTAGCAGAATCAAAACCTGATCTCCTGGCTGAAAGTGGCGTAACCTGGACTTCTTATCATACCAAGTCTTCATCTTCTCCTGAGCAGCTCCTAAATTCTCTCTCGCCAGCTGTAAAGCAGTGGACAGCCGTTCTTGAACTTCATCACATACTCCAGCAGGTTGACGTCATCTTCCTCCGACAGCCAGCATTCCTTGAGTAACTTAAGGGGTCCTCTTACTTCATGGCCAAACAGTAGTTCAAAAGGTGAGAAGCCCAGTGATTCATTTGGAGATTCTCTTGCAGCAAACACAACGAATGGAAGACCTTTATCCCAGTCTTTCTGATGTTCCAAACAGTATTTCTTGAGCATCGATTTGAGTGTTTGATGATATCTCTCCAACGCTCCTTGGGTCTGAGGATGGTAAGCTGAAGACGTGATCTGGGTGATGCCCAACTCTTTCAGAGACTGCTTGAAAACGTTTGACATGAAATTACTTCCCCGGTCTGACTGTACCTCCTTGGGCAGACCAAACTTTGTGAAGAACCCTAGCATTTCCTTAACCACGTTCTTTGCTGAGATGTTTCTAAGTGGAATGGCTTCAGGATAACGAGTAGCCATATCAATCATGGTCAACACATAAGAAAATCCTGAAGAAGTCTTAGGAAGAGGGCCCACAATATCCACCAACACACGGGTGAAAGGCGCCTCAAAAGGAGGAATGGGAACTAGAGGTGCAACCTTTTCGGTCTGATTACACTTCCCCACAACTTGACAGGTGTGACAAGACTTACAATACCAGGAAACATCCCTGAAGATACCTGGCCAGTAGAAGTGTTTCAAAATGCGTGCCACAGTCTTCCTCACTCCAAGGTGTCCTGCCAAACTGGAATCATGAGCCACTCGAATGATATCCTGCCTACAAACACGAGGGATGACAACTTGATGTACAACCTCCCATTCACAGTCGGCTGATGCTGTTGGGGGTCTCCACTTCCTCATAAGTACTCCTGACTTTACATAATAACAAGTAGAAGCACCGGTTGACTCTTCTTCACTGTAAGCAGAGTTAGCAAGACCTTTCAACTCAGGGTCAGCAACCTGCAACTCAACCAACTCTTGACGAGACAAATTATCAACACTACGGGGTACTGACTCATCTGGTGAGTGGTCCAAATTAGCAAGAAAAGTGTCAGCTAGGATAACATCATCATCATCATTATCCTCTAAATCACCAGTAACTTTAGACTTAGCCCTAGTAACAGCACATGCAGGGAACACATCAGGGACATCACAATCCTGGGACGCAGCCACTGGCTCACTAGACAACTGAGGAGCTGGACACACTTGACTTCCACCAATATCATTTCCAAGTAAGAAAGTTACACCTGACATTGGGAGTGTCTCAACCAACCCAACCATAACGGAACCATTAACAAAACCAGACTCTAAATTCACTCTGCACAGAGGGACAGAGAAGTAATTATTCCCTACACCTTGTAAGATTACAGTTTCATCAGAGGAATTAACATTAGAGCCTAGAACACTGGTCAGCATAAGGGATTGGCAAGCACCTGTATCACGATATATTTTAACTGATTTCCTGTCATTACTGTCCAGAGGACTAACAAAACCATCAGACAGGAAATTAGCACATGAACTCTTGAGAGTGTCACCCACGTTACTGCTCAAAAGAGGAGCTCCATCATGAGAATTTAAGTTACCCCTCAAAGCAGGTTCAGTTAACTCAGTTAAAGAATTCTGGGAACTCTCAAGAGTGGACACTAGACCAATTGACTGAATAATTAAAGACTCCTTTTTGTTCACATCACGCTGTCTCCTGAAACATCTCTCCGTGGTATGACCAAGCTTACTACAATAAGGACATTTACTTTTCTGAAATCTAGAGGTGAAGCTGGTATTTACTTCCTGAGAAACATCATCCTTATTCTCTTTCCTGTTACCTGTACTCTGAGTAGAGGCAACGTACTTACTCTCAGCTTTCCCTTTTTCTCTAGAATATCTCTTGTGAGTGAGAACATATTCATCAGCTAAAACTGCAGCATCAGACAAATTATCTATTCTTTTCTCATCAAGATATAGGCTTACATCTTTATAAATACACCTCTTGAAGTCCTCCAGCAAAATCATCTGCTTAAATTTACCAAAATCAGAATCCACATTCTTAGAATTTAACCACTGCTCTAACAGATCTTCTTTGATTTTTGCATACTCAACATGGGATTGCTTATCTTGCTTGTAAGTTGTCCTAAATTTTACTCTATAGGCTTCAGGAACAAGCTCATGGGCCTTAAGAATCAAGCTCTTAACTACATCATAATTATCAGACTGATCCTGAGGCAAAGATGCATAAGTTACTTGAGCTTTACCGGTGAGAA
>NW_027645068.1:0-4995 GCF_032717465.1 Coenobita brevimanus | reverse complement strand
AAGCTTGTTGCTCAACAATTGGGAATTGCTGTTCGCTCTCATCATTCTAAAGATCAAATTGTTGACATGATTAATGAAAGCTTGTTTAATGTAACTCCTCCAAATGAGCAAACGCAGATTGAATTAGCTAAGTTACAGCTAGCCCTGCAGGAGGCCCGTGCTAGGGAGGTTGAGGCACAAGTTGAAATTGCTAGGATTCAGGCAGACCATGAGTATCGCATGAAACAAGGTGGAACTGGATCATCTAGCTCTGATGATTTTGATGTGGCTAAAAATGTTAAACTTGTCCCTCCTTTTAATGAATCTGATTTAACAAAGTATTTTCAGTTGTTTGAGAGGGTAGCTACAGGTTTTAATTGGCCAAAAAAGTATTGGCCAGTACTCCTTCAAACTGTTCTCACCGGTAAAGCTCAAGTAACTTATGCATCTTTGCCTCAGGATCAATCTGATAATTATGATGTAGTTAAGAGCTTGATTCTTAAGGCCTATGAGCTTGTTCCTGAAGCTTATAGAGTAAAATTTAGGACAACTTATAAGCAAGATAAGCAATCCCATGTTGAGTATGCAAGAATCAAAGAAGATTTGTTAGAGCAGTGGTTAAATTCTAAGAATGTGGATTCTGATTTTGGTAAATTTAAGCAGATGATTTTGCTGGAGGATTTCAAAAGGTGTATTAGTAAAGATGTAAGCCTATATCTTGATGAGAAAAGAATAGATAATTTGTCTGATGCTGCAGTTTTAGCTGATGAGTATGTTCTCACTCACAAGAGATATTCTAGAGAAAAAGGGAAAGCTGAGAGTAACTACGTTGCCTCTACTCAGAGTACAGGTAACAGGAAAGAGAATAAGGATGATGTTTCTCAGGAAGTAAATACCAGCTTCACCTCTAGATTTCAGAAAAGTAAATGTACTTATTGTAGTAAGCTTGGTCATACTACGGAGAGATGTTTCAGGAGACAGCGTGATGTGAACAAAAAGGAGTCTTTAAATATTCAGTCAATTGGTCTAGTGTCCACTCTTGAGAGTTCCCAGAATTCTTTAACTGAGTTAACTGAACCTGCTTTGAGGGGTAACTTAAATTCTCATGATGGAGCTCCTCTTTTGAGCAGTAACGTGGGTGACACTCTCAAGAGTTCATGTGCTAATTTCCTGTCTGATGGTTTTGTCAGTCCTCTGGACAGTAATGACAGGAAATCAGTTAAAATATATCGTGATACAGGTGCTTGCCAATCCCTTATGCTGACCAGTGTTCTAGGCTCTAATGTTAATTCCTCTGATGAAACTGTAATCTTACAAGGTGTAGGAAATAATTACTTCTCTGTCCCTCTGTGCAGAGTGAATTTAGAGTCTGGCTTTGTTAATGGTTCCGTTATGGTTGGGTTGGTTGAGACACTCCCAATGTCAGGTGTAACTTTCTTACTTGGAAATGATATTGGTGGAAGTCAAGTGTGTCCAGCTCCTCAGTTGTCTAGTGAGCCAGTGGCTGTGTCCCAGGATTGTGATGTCCCTGATGTGTTCCCTGCATGTGTTGTCACTAGGGCTAAGTCTAAAGTTACTGGTGATTTAGAGGATAATGATGATGATGATGTTATCCTAGCTGACACTTTTCTTGCTAATTTGGACCACTCACCAGATGAGGCAGTACCCCGTAGTGTTGATAATTTGTCTCGTCAAGAGTTGGTTGAGTTGCAGGTTGCTGACCCTGAGTTGAAAGGTCTAGCTAACTCTGCTTACAGTGAAGAAGAGTCAGCCGGTGCTTCTACTTGTTATTATGTAAAGTCAGGAGTACTTATGAGGAAGTGGAGACCCCCAACAGCATCAGCCGACTGTGAATGGGAGGTTGTACATCAAGTTGTCATCCCTCGTGTTTGTAAGCAGGATATCATTCGAGTGGCTCATGATTCCAGTTTGGCAGGACACCTTGGAGTGAGGAAGACTGTGGCACGCATTTTGAAACACTTCTACTGGCCAGGTATCTTCAGGGATGTTTCCTGGTGTTGTAAGTCTTGTCACACCTGTCAAGTTGTGGGGAAGTGTAATCAGACCGAAAAGGTTGCACCTCTAGTTCCCATTCCTCCTTTTCAGGCGCCATTCACCCGTGTGTTGGTGGATATTGTGGGCCCTCTTCCTAAGACTTCTTCAGGATTTTCTTATGTGTTGACCATGATTGACATGGCTACTCGTTATCCTGAAGCCATTCCACTTAGAAACATCTCAGCAAAGAACGTGGTTAAGGAAATGCTGGGGTTCTTCACAAAGTTTGGTCTGCCTAAGGAGGTACAGTCAGACCGGGGAAGTAATTTCATGTCAAACGTTTTCAAGCAGTCTCTGAAAGAGTTGGGCATCACCCAGATCACGTCTTCAGCTTACCATCCCCAGACCCAAGGAGCGTTGGAGAGATATCATCAAACACTCAAATCGATGCTCAAGAAATACTGTTTGGAACATCAGAAAGACTGGTATAAAGGTCTTCCATTCGTTGTGTTTGCTGCAAGAGAATCTCCAAATGAATCACTGGGCTTCTCACCTTTTGAACTACTGTTTGGCCATGAAGTAAGAGGACCCCTTAAGTTACTCAAGGAATGCTGGCTGTCGGAGGAAGATGACGTCAACCTGCTGGAGTATGTGATGAAGTTCAAAGAACGGCTGTCCACTGCTTTACAGCTGGCGAGAGAGAATTTAGGAGCTGCTTAGGAGAAGATGAAGATTTGGTATGACAAGAAGTCCAGGTTACGCCACTTTCAGCCAGGAGATCAGGTTTTGATTCTGCTACCAGTTCATGGGCAACCTCTTCAAGCCAAGTTTAGTGGTCCTTATTTCGTGAAGAAGAAACTCAGTGATGTCAGCTATGTCATCTCCACACCAGATCGTAGAAAGAGCAAGCAACTATGTCACATCAACATGCTAAAGTTATATCACAGGCGGGACGAAAATAATCCAGTCTGCACCGTAGCTGTTCCACCCGAGTCTGCAAGTGAAGCTCTCCCATGCAGTATGAGCCTGAGTGATAGTTTGGGGAAGAATCCTGATATCATGAATGATCTCCAGACTAAGCTTTCTCATCTACCACCCAAGGAAAGGCAGGAGTTTTCGGCATTACTGCAGGAGTACCCGCAAGTGTTCCGTGCCACTCCCGGAAGAACCACTGTGTTGATGCATGATGTTGATGTTGGAGACGCAAAGCCAATTAAACTGCCTCCTTACCGTGTGAACCCAGTGAAAGTTCCTCTCATCCAGAAGGAGCTTGGCTACCTGTTGGACCACAAGATGATTGAGCCCTGTCAGTGCGAGTGGAGTTCTCCTGTCACTCTAGTCCCTAAGCCAGGTGGGTCACAGCGGCTTTGCATCGACTACAGACGTGTTAATCACATAACCAAAACAGACACTTACCCTCTCCCTCGTGTGGAATATTGCATAGACAAGATCGGAAAGGCTAGGTACATAAGTAAGTTTGATTTGTTAAAGGGATACTGGCAAGTACCTATGACTGAACGTGCTAGGGAGATCTCATGTTTTGTAACACTAGGAAAGGCTTTTGCATGTTCTGTAATGCCGTATGGTATGAAGAATGCACCAGCCACATTTCAGAAGCTCATGAATGTTGTAACAGAGGGTTTGGCAGGGTGTGTTGTTTATATTGATGATGTATTAATCTTCAGTGACAACTGGAAAGATCACCTATGCCATGTCAGTAAATTTCTTGACCGTTTAGTTCATGCTAATCTTGTAGCTAATTTATCAAAGTGTGAGTTTGGTCAAGCTAAAGTTCAGTACCTTGGGTATGTAATTGGTGATGGACATGTTGCACCACCAGGAGCTAAGGTTCAGGTTATAAGTGATCTTCCCAGACCTAAAAGTAGGAAAGAGCTACAAAGATTTTTGGGAATGATAGGTTATTACAGGAGATTTGTTCTTAACTTTTCTATTCTTGTATCACCACTTACAGACCTACTGAAAAAGGGAGTTGAATTTGTCTGGACCGATAACTGTGAATCCTCTTTCAACAAACTTAAAGCTATTCTATTAAGTCAGCCAGTGCTTGCTACTCCAAATTTTGCTAAGCCTTTTAAGATGGCTGTTGATGCAAGTGATACAGGAGCTGGGGCTGTTTTGCTGCAAGAGGATGATCAGGGTATTGAACATCCTGTATCTTATTACAGTAAGAAGTTCACTCCACCTCAAAAGAACTACTCAACTATTGAGAAAGAGCTTTTGGCCTTGATTTTGGGTTTACAGCAGTTTTCATTTTATTTGTGTTCTGGTTTTGACCCCATAGTCATTTATACCGATCATAACCCACTGAAATTCCTTAGTAAGTTTAAAGATAAAAATCAGAGATTGACAAGATGGAGTCTACTTCTTCAGGAGTATTCATTAGAAATACAACATGTCAAGGGGAAAGAAAATGTTATTGGAGATTGCTTATCTAGACTTTAGACAGATTGTTTTAGAGTAATAAGAAATTTCCTTTGTAAATTTCTTTTTTCTTTGTGGGGAGGTGTTACATAGCCTATGATTTCATCATCCTTTGTGTAATTTTAACGCACAGTATGCTGCATGTTTGATCACGAGCGTGTTCTGCCTCAGTCCCCCCTCTTCTACCGTTATAGTAGAGTAAGTCGTTCTCTCTGTTATACTTTGCGGGATTTTCAGCTCTCTGTCCCCATGGCTTCATTTGCGCGTCCTTCTTACAAGTTGTATCAGGCTCTGCTGGCCCCTATATAATGAGCTCAGTCTCTGCATCATTGCCACTTAGATCTGCTCCTCATTTTGTTCACATCTCTGTCCTCCCCTGTACAGTTATTATTATTGTGAGTTTCTCAGGAAGGCTCCAACCATCTAGCAGCTGTGTAATTTGAGTATAACTGTTATTGCATTTTTTCCTTGTACTGTATAGCATAAGGTGTTGATTTGTAGGCCTAGTGAGTTCTTTTTGTAATTTATGTAAAGTTTTACTATCAGCCATTTTTGATAATAGTTTGTATCTGTAATAAT
>NW_027645067.1:0-4995 GCF_032717465.1 Coenobita brevimanus | reverse complement strand
CAGTTTGAAGGAGTACTGGCCAATACTCCTTAGGCCAATTAAAACCTGTAGCTAACCTCTCAAACAACTGAAAATACTTTGTTAAATCAGATTCATTAAAAGGAGGGACAAGTTTAACATTTTTAGCCACATCAAAATCATCAGAGCTAGATGATCCAGTTCCACCTTGTTTCATGCGATACTCATGGTCTGCCTGAATCCTAGCAATTTCAACTTGTGCCTCAGCCTCCTTAGCTTTTGCCTGAAATTCAGCCTCCTTAGCCTGTGCTTGAAATTCAGCTTCCTTCACACGAGACTCCGCCTCCTTAGCCTTAGCCTCCTGCAGGGCTAGCTGTAACTTAGCTAATTCAATCTGCGTTTGCTCATTTGGAGGAGTTACATTAAACAAGCTTTTATTAATCATGCCAACAATTTGATCTTTAGAATGATTAGAGTGAACTGCAATTCCCAATTGTTGAGCAACAAGCTTAAGTTCATTCTTTGTTCTGTTTTCTATATCACACACTGTTTGCACATTTGACAAAAAATCTTTGGCTTCATCAAGTGTAGAAATAGTAGCCATCATGAATATATCACAGTCACAAAATATCAAACAATATCCTTATGATAATATCCTGAATATCCTGATATGAGGTCGCCAAATTTATGTTACGGAACAGAGAAAGATAATGTACACTTTAAGTGAGAATACGAAGAGTCACTACTGTCCCGTAAAGTTCCAGATTCAAAACAAAAGAGTTAGGTAAAATTACAAGTTAAAGTTTAATGCTTAAATTAACAACAAAACATTCAGGACTCATAAGGATAATGTAATGGCAAATAAACAGGTTAAATATATGGTTAACTGCAATAGCCTCTATTAACACGAAATTAGCAAGAGTAAATTTATCTAAGTCAGCCCTGATAAAATGAGATACCAGATAATACTCAGTGAATGCAAGATAAATTATTACAGATACAAATTATTATCAAAAATGACTGACAAAGAACCCTACATAAATTACAAAAACTTCACTAGGCCTACAAATTAAACTTATGCTATACAGTGCAAGAACAAAATGCAACAACGGTTATACTCAAATTACACACAGCTGCTAGATTTTTGGAGATTTCTTGAGCACTCACAATAATAATATCTGTACAGGGGAGGACAGAGATGTGAACAAAATGAGGAGCAGATCTAAGTGGCAATGATGCAGAGACTGAGCTCATTATATAGGGGCCAGCAGAGCTTGATACGACTTGTAAGAGGGACGCGCAAATGAAGCCATGGGGACAGAGAGCTGAAAATCCCGCAAAGTATAACAGAGAGAACGACTTACTCTACTATAACGGTAGAAGGGGGGGACTGAGGCAGAACACGCTCGTGATCAAACATGCAGCATACTGTGCGTTAAAATTACACAAAGGATGATGAAATCATAGGTTATGTAACAATATATATATATATATATATATATATATATATATATATATATATATATATATAATATATAGATATATCTTACATATAAATATATATTTTATACATAAATATTTTTTTTTGCTAGGCAGAAGGAACCAAAGGCCACGAGCCCGCAATAACTTTTCCTTCCAAGAGGAAAACAAAATACAAGAGAGCGCCAAATTCAAGATCCGATTATTTCGAGATGCCTGGACACACTGTGTTTGAAAGACCGGAGATCATAGCTAGCAGGAAATACAGACAGAGGGAGACAGTTCCAGAGTTGACCTGTTGTATAAAGGAAGGACTGGGAGTAATGGTTAACCCTTGCATTAGAAAGCTGGACAGCAAAGAGATGAGAGTTTCTTGCTAGATGGGTGCTACGCGCCCGTCGTAGAGATGGAGGGATGCAAGCAGAGAGTTCGGAGTAGCAATGACCATTGAAGTAGCAATAGGAAGGAGATAAAGAGGCAACAGTGCAGCGAAGAGACAGAGGTTGAAAGGAGCCAGTAAGAGGAGGAGAGTTAATGAGACAAAAAGCCTTTGACTCCACCCTATTGAGAAGAGCTGTATATGGGGAGCCTCCCCACACACGAGAGTTGTACTCTAAACAGGGGAGGGGGGGATAAAACCCGCATATACAGAGTCAACAATTGTGCAGGGGTAAAGAAGGAACGGAGTCGGCTTAGCACACCTAATCTCTTGGGAGCAGATTTTACAAGAGATATAATATGATCTTTCCAAGGTAAGTCACGAGTGAATGAAGCCCCAAGCACACTCATGGATGATGCAGGATTAAGCTGAATATTATTAAACATTATTGAGTACACCTGTGGAAGATTTTGTCAGGATGATAGGTGTAAGAACTGACTCTTTGATGCATTAAAGAAAACAAGAATCTTTTTACTCCAGTCAGAGATGTGGGCCAAGTCAGACATTAGGTGTGCCATAGCCTCATCCCTTGTTTGTTGAAGTAACTGCTGAGATGGACGTTGCGGGAACCGAATGGAAAGGTGAAGGGTGGAGTCATCAGCGTACGAGTGGATAGGGTTAGATGTACGGTTTGGAAGGTCATTGATGAATAAAAGGAAGAGAGTTGGTGATAGGACAGAGCCCTGAAAAACACCACTGTTGACAGATCTAGGAGAAGAATGATGGCCGTCTACAACAGTGGCTATAGTACGACCAGAAAGGAAGCTATTGATGAAGGCACAGAGAGAGGAATAGAAACCATAAGAGGACAGATTGGAAAAAAAAGATGTATGCCAAACACGACCGATAGCCTTTGAGATGTCAAGTGCAATGGCAAAGCTTTCATCAAAGTCCCGAAAGGGGGATGACCAGGAGTCTGAAAGGTAGATGAGACGATCGCCAGTGGGGCGTCCCTGACGGTACAAATACTGACGATCAGAAAGAAGGTTGTGATAGGAAAGATGCTTTAAAATTCTATTAAGAAAGGACTCGAAATCTTTTGAGTACAGGATGTTAAAGCAATTGGATGATAATTGGAAGGTTGGGAATGGTCACCCTTCTTCGGAACTGGCTGAATGAGAGCAAATTTCCAGCAAGAAGGAAAGGTACAAGTTGATAGACAAAGATGAAAGAGTTTACCTAGGCAGGGTGTAAGCACAGAAGCACAGTTCTTAAGGACAACAGCAGGGACTCCATCAGGCCCATATCCCTTGTTAGTATTGAGGCCTGTGATGGCAGAAAATACATCAGCTGAAGAAATTCTAATGTCATCCATGAGGAAGTCTGAGGGGGGAAGTGATGAAGGAACAGCATCAGAATTGTCTAAGGTGGAATTGGAGGAGAAAGTCTGAGCGAAGAGATCTGCTTTATCTGTAGAAGAAATAGCAACAGAACCATAAGAGTAGAAAAGTGGAGGGAAGGATGATGAGGTAAAGCTGTTAGAAAGGCATTTGGCAAGGTGCCAGAAGGAGGGGGAAGAATTCGAGTTGGAGAGTTGAAAGCATTTACTACGGCTGAAATTATTTTTAGCAGAGCGAAGAACAGACTTAACATGATTCCAGGCATAAAAGTAAAAAAAATTTGATTCAGGGGTGGGTTGGCTCCGGTACCTTTTATAGGCCCTCTCCTTGGTGCGGACAGCATTAGAACAAGCGTGATTAAACCAAGGCTTTCTTGCATTAATCAAAGGGTATGAGAAGGGAATGTATGCTTCCATTCCCAAGAGATTAGCCTCCGTAATGCACAAGGCACATTGATATGGCTCCCGGCCATGAAAGCAATAATCATTCCAGGGAAAATAAAAGAATTACTGCCTGAGGGCCTCTCAATCCACAACTCCAAAGTGCCACAGACGATGTTTCTTTGGAGGGTCCATAGGCCGTACTAGAGCGTTAAGGTAATAGGGTTGTGATCAGAGGAGCCCAAAGTAGTGAGACGATTAACAGTGTAAGCAGATGGATTAGTTGTAAGGAAGAGGTCAAGTATGTTGGAGCTCTCTCCAAGGAGGTCAGGGATACGAGTAGGGTGCTGTACAAGCTGCTCTAGGTAATAAAGGATAGAAAAGGTGTATCTATGTATCTATGTATCTATGTATCTATGTATCTATCTATCTATGTATCTATCTATCTATGTATCTATGTATCTATCTATCTCTATCTATGTATCTATCTATCTATATATATATATGTATCTCATCATCATCATCCATTTCAGTGTCCACTGGAGGACCCATCTATCCCGACCGAAGTGGCAGTGATGCAGCCTACGTACAGTATGTCTACAAATTGGCTTAGGCTGTCTGGTAGAGAGTGTATGTAGGGTGAGAGGTGCTTGTAGGTGTGATTGTAGTGTTGGAGTGGCTTTGGATGTGTGTGTAGTCTGTGAACCAAGTGTAATCGGCCTGAGGAAACCGACTGGGTGCAAGCATACTTTATAACACAGGACACTGGTTCAACCACAGCATCTCTTATGTTCACCAAAGCAGTACGTGGCCAGAAGAACTCTTCCAAAGTTCATTACCCTGGCAGGGCACGAACCCTCGTTCTCCCATATACGAAAACACACACTCTACCACTGTACCATAGAGACTATATATATATATATATATATATATATATATATATATATATATATATATATATATATATATATATATATATATATATATATATATATATATATATATATATATATATATATATCCAGGGACAGGATCCTACTACTACCTGTCGTGTCCTCGGGTGGCGGTATTTATTTATTTAATTTCATTTATATCTAGGGGCAGGATCCCACTACTACCCGTCGTGTCCTCAGGTGGTGGGTAGGGGAAGCCCTTGCTGATATACGAGGCACTGTTGTAGACAATGGAGACCTGGGAACTCCCTGTAAATATCTTCGAGTAGGGCTATATCAAATATCCTGAATAAGGTGGCACAAAAACTTCATCTCATTAGAAACTATGTAGCAGAGAGATGAGATTATTTGCTATAAACCCCCCAACCAAACCAGGATCTCTCGTGCCTGTTGGCTCATCGTATCCTGTTGGTCCAACCGCACTGCCTCCCGTGCTTATGGGCACC
>NW_027645066.1:0-34965 GCF_032717465.1 Coenobita brevimanus | reverse complement strand
ACTGGGAAAAAATCTACAGGCAGCACCCAAGTACAGTAAAAGAGGAATGGAACGAGGAAAAAAGACAAGAATACATAGAATCAATAGAAAAAGATAATAGTGAAGAAGAAAGTGAAAACCAAGCATTCCCAATGATTCTCAGGGAACATATAGATGCTGTGCAGGTAATAAATAAGAAAATTAAATCCATGAAACAGCCAGAGATAACACCAGCACAGGTGAAAAACTATCTAAGCAGTTTGAGATGTGGAAAAGCACCAGGACCTAATAGACTAAAACCAGACATGTATAAAGCCTTAGCCAAAAGTGATGTATGCATACAGAAGCTTACATAGTGTCTTAAGAAAGAAATTACAAGCTTAGAAAAGCCAAAGGAATGGAAGACCTTAAAAACAAAGATGGTACCAAAAGTGAAAAAACCAACAGCTCAAGATCTAAGACCCCTAGCAATGACTATTATATCCTATAAAATGTTCATGTCACTAATGAGAGACAGAGTAGAAGAACATTTGAGAAAAAACGAAGAAATACAAGAAACACAGGCAGGATTTACAAAGGGTGGAAGGAGAGAGAATAATTTGTTCATACTGCAGTATATGGTAGAATAAAGTTACAGGAAGAGAAAACCCTTAATAGTAGTATCAATTGATTATAAAAAAAACTTTTGATTCAATAAGAAGAGGACTAATTAAAACAATGAAAGAATATCAGATACACCCATAAATTATAGAGGCCATAGCAAACATATATGAAAGTGACAGGACAAAAATTGAGCTTAGCGGAGAAACCAACGAGGAACTGGATATAACTAGTGGGATAAGGCAGGGGTGTACAGGATCAACGTTACTTTTCAAGCTAATCACATACACGATCACAAAAAGCATTGAATAGAGGGGAACAGGATTTAAGAATGAAGCGATAAGAGTAAATGTACTGTATTAAGCCGATGATGAACTGTTGGTGGCAGAAAGTATAGAAGAGGCAAAAATCAATATAAGAATATTAAAAGAAGCAAGTGAAAAGTATGTACTGAAATTAATAAGGACAAGAGTAATGTAATAATACGGAACATGACAGAACAACCAAAAAAAGTGGAAGGAATAAAGGTAGTGAACAACATAAAATATCTGGGAATGAGAATAGAAAATAAAAGAAATATGCATAAAATGCAAAAACAGCTAAGTTTAGAAAAAGCAGAAAGAATTCTAAGAAGTTGCAATAAAATGAAAATTGGGAAAACTTTTTGGAGGAGCATTGTGCTGCCGTCAATACTGTTTGGAAGCAGTAACATAACTTATACAGAAAGTGACAGACAAATTACAGAAAATAGAAAATAGAGTGTTCTGGCAGGTCTTAGGAGCTGCAAAATATACTCCAGTATGTGCAATGAGAGGGGTAGTGGAAGCCTCAATGATGAGGACAAGAATAATGAAAGAAAAACTGAATTACATGAAGCACATTAAAGATGGAAAAAACGATCTGCTGCAAATAATTCTGAGAGATTATAAAGGAAAAAGGAAACCATGAATGGATAAAGACAGCTAGGAAATATATGGAAGAACTTAATATAACCAGGATTGACAGAGTAACAAAGAAGCAGATTATGGAAAAGACAAGAAACCTGGATACAGAAAAATGGAAAGAAGACATGGCAAGTAAGACGAGTTTGTATATGTACAGGGAAAGGAAGGGAGATATAAAGGAAGAAACAATCTATGACAACTACTCATCATCAGTGACATTATTTAAAGCAAGAACAAATATATTACAACTGAAAGACAGAAATAGACAGACAAACGGGCTTACAGAGTGTATTTTATATGGTGCTGAGATAGGAGATATCAAACATTTCATATTAACATGTCCAGGACTACAAACTGAAAGACAAAAAGTAACAGAACCACGGAAGCCATACCAGGAGAATGAAACTCAAATAAATGATTTTTTTTTATTTGACAAAAGGAGAATGGAAGAGAAAAAGGAAGTACTTCATCAGATGTGGACTAAAAGACAGAAGAGGATAAAAGAAGAAGAAAGACAGCTTAGAGAAGAGTGAAGAAAAAGGAGGTGCCATTGCAAAGGCAATACTTCCGACAACACCTGAACCTGAACCTGCTTCAGCATTTCATCACACACTCCATCAGTTCCAGGGCCTTTCCCCATTTTAACTTTCTTTATTGCTTCCACAGCTTCCATCCTACTGATTTCTTCCTCTCTTCTCACATCTCTTCTTCTCCCAGCCATTCCCCAGCCACTTATACTTGCATTACTTTCATTCTCTGTGTTCAACAATTCCTTAAATCAACCATCACTTTACAAAATGTGTCCTCATGCATGTTCATAATGACCCTCACAAACTCCTCTGGTATTCCATAATGTCTCATGATCTTCCCCATAGACTCTCTCGAAACACTGTCAAAAGCCTTTTCAAAATCAACAAAACAAAGACTTAACGGTACTCTCATTTCATTAACTTGCTGCATCAAATGCCTAACTATAAAGATCTGATCATTGCAACCACGTCCCTTTCTAAAACCAGCCTGTTCATCCCTCAGAATACCCTCAACCACCGGCTCCAACCTATTTAACAACACTCTACTGAAAACTTTCAAAGCTATCGGGGACAAAGAGATTTCCCTCCAATTACCACATTCACTCAGGTCTCCTTTCTTCGGAACTTTAACAATTACACCATTCTTCCAAACGGATGGTAGTAACCCCGTCACCCATATCTAATTGAATAGCTTGGTCAAGATCATTATTAATCTATCCCCCTCCACTTTAAACATTTCCGGAAATAAACCATCCTCCCCTGGTGCCTTATTATTCTTTAACTGTTTTACTGCTTTCTCCACTTCTGCAAGCCTCAACTCTCCTGTTTCTATATTTAAATCTTCCTGAGCAGACGGTATATCCTCTTCTGGTGGTATTGGTCTATTAAGAACTGTCTCAAAATGCTCTTTCCATCTATTTTTAATATCTCCATCTTTGGTCAATAAATTTCCTTCCCTGTCTCTAATTGGTATTTCCTTGCGTTTACCTGCATTACCACTCAGTTCTCTAATCGATTCATATGCTATTCTTTGACTCTGTCCACCATTTTTGTTTATTAGGATTTCAGTCTCTGCAACCTTTTCATCCACACATCTTCTTTTATCTCTCCTAGCTAACCTTCTTACTTCTGAATTCAAACTCCAGTACGCAGCTCTTGCTAATTCAATCTCTCGTTCATCAACGCATTGCATCTCACTCCTCAATTTAGCCTCACCTCTCTTTTTTATCATATCCCACGTTTCCTCTGATATCCATTTCTCTCTCCTGAATCTATGTCTCCTTCCAATCGTACATTCAGCAGTCTCATGCAAAACTTTGTTCACATCCTCCCACATCTCATCTACACTTCTCTCCCCTCTCTTCCAACGTTTCCAACACCAAAAACCTATTTCTGCATTCTAATCTGAATTCCTCCTTTTCTTCTCCTTGTCTTCTAAGCTTAACAATATCGTATCTACCAACACCAGATTTTTCCTTCTTCTGATTTTTAAGTTTAAACCTTATTTTTGCAATGCTGAGTTGATGGTCACTACCAATATCCGCTCCCCGTTTAACATGAACATCTACCAGAGAACTTCTATGCCTCCTACTGATAGCGATGTGATCAATCTGATTTTTATATTTTCCACACGGCGACACCCAAGTTGTCTTGTGTATATTGCAATGCTGAAAGAGTGTGCCCCCGATGACTAAGTCATTTGCTAGACAGAAGCTTCCAAACCTCACTCCGTTTTCACTCATCCTACTACCAACTCCCATCTTACCCATACATGCCTCAAATCCCTCATTTGAACAGCCCATTACTGCATTAAAGTCTCCAACGCAGATCAAAACATCATGTCTAGGTACCCTTCCTACTCCTTCTTGCAACTTTTCATAAAATGTGTCTTTCCTTTCATCGAGTGCATCATTAGTAGGTGCATAACACACAAACAGACTGATGTTGCCATGATTTGATTTAAACCGTGCGTATAGCAATCGCTCATCTATAGGATCCCACTCACATAAAGCCTTATTTGCTTTACAACCCAGCAACAATCCTACTCCCTGATAATGCATTCCGTCCTGTCGGCCAGATATCAATAAACGTATACCATCCTCCAAATCCAACTTATCGACTCCAGTTAATCTAGTTTCTGTCAGAGCACAAATATCAAGTCCGTAATTTTGAAAAACCTTCACTAACTCATCGATTTTACCGTCATGATTTAGCGTTCTCACATTCCAGTTACCAATTTTAATTGTATTTTTTGCATTGACAAAGGAATTAGATTGTAACTGAGGCAACCGTGAGATTCTTAGCACCCCCTGCCCATTTAAGGGCTGCACGGGACTGGGGGCCATTATTGTTCTTTCAGAGTCCATCAAGGTTTCTTTGGCTAACTTCCTGAACACCTCGCCATTGTGTTGCAGTCGCAGTAGGCAGCTAACTTGCCTGATTGCCCACACCCGAAAGACCCAGCTATGCTGTAGCCAGTCACGTGCCGGCATGCTTCCCAGCCATTTCACTCTCAAGGAGTTCCTCTGCCTGAGAAAGCAACCACCCCCTGCTCCCGAGGGCTTTTGATCTGTGTAGGTAGAGGGCGATCACTCCCTCACTAGCCATATACAGTGTATATACAGTGTATAGGCTACACTCACCACACTCACCACACCAAGGGACTTTAAATGAAGAAGAAATGTGCCAACTGTGTAGAAGAAGAGAGAGGGAGCAAAAGGAAGGATATATGCAGGCAATGCAAGAGGCGGGTAACAAGAGATGATGAGGGAGTACCATGTGATGACTGTGATTGCTGGTTCCACTCATCGTGTGAAAAGGTGGGAAAAACTTTGTTCAAGTTATCAGAAGATGATGAAGATATGCCGTGGTTCTGCAGGTGAGTGTTAGCACAAAGTGAAGAAAAACCTTGGTGAGACTAGGAAGATCCTGAAAGAGAATGAGAAAATTAGGACTGAGCTTGAAGTGGTAAAAGATGAGAATAGGGAAGCTACGAGGATGATAGAGCAGTTTGCAGAAATGTTGGACAGGAAGGAAGAAAGAAATGGAGTGAATGGAGATGAGACAAATTTAAGAGAGGAACTTCAGAAAATAAAAGAAGTAGGTAAATTGAGTAGAGTCAAAGACTGATAACCTAAGTGGAAAATGGGATAAATTCATGGAAAACTTTGAGGAGAAAATGTCAGAGAAAATTGAGGAAATGTTTGACGAAAGGGAAGACAGAGAAAAAAAGAAAAAATAACTTAATTATCTTTAATGTGCCAGAAAACTCAGAGGGTACTGGACAGGAAAGAAAAGTACAGGAACTAGCAATATTTAAACCTAGTGGAAAATGAGCTCCAGATAGATGAAGTGAGTATTGAAGACGCTGTGAAGATAGGAAAGAGTGAAGACAGAGAGCCAGGAGGGAGGAAACCACGACCACTCTTAGTAAAACTGTCAAACACATATAAGAAATGGCAGGTGATAAAAAATGCTAAGAAGCTGAAAGACTCTAAGAAAGAGGAATATAATAAGATGTACATAGTCCCAGACTTAACACTGAAAGATAGAGAAAAGGAAAAACAGCTGAGAGAACAACTGAACGAAAAAAGAGACAAAGGAGAAAGAGGATGGTTCATCAGGAAAGGCAAACTAGTGAGGGAAAATTTTTAAGTCGGAAATGTGAAAAGAAGGAAGTTAGTGATAAAAGAAAGTTAAGAAAAAAAGACAGAACAAATATAACAGCAGGATTAAAAGAGGGCATCAAAGAAAAAGACCTAGCAGAAGAAGTGAAATTCAAACTATTGAATATACAAGGGTTACACAAAAGAAAAGATGTTAGAAGCAGAAGGCATGTTAGAAAGAGAATATGAAAATCTCCCTAACAGAAACACAACAGAAAATTAACAAAATAGATGTAGGTGAATCAGTACATAAAATAGAAGAAATAAGGGATGTTAAAGAAGAGAAAGGAGGAGGGTTAATGATAGTATATAAGTGGAAAAATGTTGTTAAGCAAACAAAACAAACTGCACAGACATATTATATGTAAAGGGTACAGTGGGGAAGGTGGTAATGGGAATAGTACTAGTATACTTCTCAGTGGAATGTAAACAGGAAGATAAAATAAGAAACAGAAATTCTATCTATCTGTTTATTATCAGACGCCTCAATCCCGATTGGGGTGGCCACAAACAAATCGCCTCCAAGTCGCCCTGTCCCCCGCCACTTCACTGGCCTGCTCCCAACTCACACCCCTCTCTCTCATATACCTCTCCACCCCATCCCTCCATCTCATCCTCGGCCTCCCCCTCCCTCTTCCCCCCTCCTCCTCACTCACATACACTCTCTTCGTCAGTCTTTCACCCTCCATCCTCTCCACATGGCCAAACCACCTCAGTGTGTTTCTCATAATGCTTCCTATCACATCCACATCCACACCACAACGCTCCTTTATATCCTCATTCATCAGCCTGTCTCTCCATGTGACTCCACAGGCTCCTCTTAAAAAACTCATTTCCACTGCTCTCACTCTTGACTTGTGTCCTTCCAACAACGTCCAAGCTTCACTTCCGTACGTTAGAGTTGGTATCACAATACTGTCATGTAGTAACTTTTTCACTTCCATGCTCACTTCCCTGTTTCTTATCATTGCTTTCAAAGAACCAGCAACCTTTCTTCCCTGCTGTACCCTTTCAAGCACTTCACCCTCCAAACCTCCATCCTTACTCATCACACTACCCAAGTACTGAAACGTACTCACATTTTCCAATTCCTCACCATCCAACCTCGCTGTACATTCACTGACTTCACCTCTCTCAAAGACCATCACTATACTCTTCCCTACATTCACCTTTAGATTCCGTTTCTTACACACTCTCTCAAACTCATCCACCAAGCCTTGCAGCTCCCCTTCGTCTTCACTCAATAACACAGTATCATCTGCAAACAACAGTACAGGGAGTTTCCAAACACTATCCTCTCTCACCAGGGCCACTCCAACATCCACTACCCTACCTTGTACCTCTTTTATTACCCCATCCATGTACAGATTGAACAACCATGGAGACATGACACATCCGTGTTTCAAACCAACTTTCAAAGAGAAAACTTCACTTAGTTCACCCTCCACACGCACTGCAGCCTTCGCACCATCGTACATACTCTTCACAGCATTCAACAACTTCCTATCTACTCCATATGTTCCTAACACTTTCCACAATTCTTGTCTATCCGCCCTGTCATATGCTTTCTCCTAATCCATGAAAGCCGCATACAACTTATTTCCCTTCTCTAGAAACTTTTCCACTAACGATCTAAGAATGAATATCTGATCTACACAACCTCTTCCCTTCCTAAAGCCTCCCTGTTCTTCTCCAACTAATTTCTCTGTTCTTTCTCTAACTCTGTCAATAAGTATCCTACCATACACTTTTCCTATTATACTAAGAAGACAAATGCCCCTATGATTACCACACACTTCTTTTTCCCCTTTTCCTTTGTACAAGGGAATAATTATATATAGAAATTAAAAGAATAAATGGGAGAAATTTTAGATAAAGGAAAAGACGAACCAATCATAGTGATGGGTGACTGTAATGGGCACTTAGGATTTATAGGCAAGCAAGGTGTAAATGCGCAAGGAAAAAGAATAACAGAGCTAATAATGAACACAACCTAGTATTACTAAATTGCAATGAAAAATGTGAAGGTACAGTGACCTAGAAAAGAGGAGAACAAGAAAGTGTAATAGATCTAGTAATGGCAAACAGCAGAATATATAAAATGTTTGAAAATATGAAAGTAGATGAAAAAGGTGAAGAAAAAGACCTGTTAGACCATAACCTTACTACAGTGAGTTTTAAAATAAAGGAAAATAAGTTAAAGTTTGGAAAAGGTAGATGGGAGGAAAGAGAAAACTATACAACAGATGAAAACGCATTACACAGGTTCAGGGAAGAAGTAGAAAATGAAGTTAAAAAAAACGAGGGTGGAACGGTAGAAAACTTCAACAAAATAATCAAAGAAGCAACAGACAAAATACTGAAGAAGAAATATAGAAGGAAAGCAATAGATAGTGAAAGGAAAGAACCACCATGGGTAACGAAAGAAATTAGGCAAGAAATACAGAAACGTAAAAAGATTAACAGACAAATGAGAAATGAGCAGGACAAAAGAAGAAAACAGGAATTAAATAGAAGGTACCAAGAGCAAAAGAAAATAGTACAGGAAATGGTAAACACAGAGATGTTGAAACATGAGGAAAAGATAATGGAAATAAGAAAACGGCAAAATAAGAAGCTATGGGAAAATATCAATAAATTGAAAGGAAAAGAGAAAAAAGGGTGAGGAAAGCAGTTGCCTGTATAACAGTGAAGGGTCAGAGTTAGATATAGAGGAGAGCAGAAAAGCATTGGTTGAGTACTGGGAAAAAATCTACAGGCAGCACCCAAGTACAGTAAAAGAGGAATGGAACGAGGAAAAAAGACAAGAATACATAGAATCAATAGAAAAAGATAATAGTGAAGAAGAAAGTGAAAACCAAGCATTCCCAATGATTCTCAGGGAACATATAGATGCTGTGCAGGTAATAAATAAGAAAATTAAATCCATGAAACAGCCAGAGATAACACCAGCACAGGTGAAAAACTATCTAAGCAGTTTGAGATGTGGAAAAGCACCAGGACCTAATAGACTAAAACCAGACATGTATAAAGCCTTAGCCAAAAGTGATGTATGCATACAGAAGCTTACATAGTGTCTTAAGAAAGAAATTACAAGCTTAGAAAAGCCAAAGGAATGGAAGACCTTAAAAACAAAGATGGTACCAAAAGTGAAAAAACCAACAGCTCAAGATCTAAGACCCCTAGCAATGACTATTATATCCTATAAAATGTTCATGTCACTAATGAGAGACAGAGTAGAAGAACATTTGAGAAAAAACGAAGAAATACAAGAAACACAGGCAGGATTTACAAAGGGTGGAAGGAGAGAGAATAATTTGTTCATACTGCAGTATATGGTAGAATAAAGTTACAGGAAGAGAAAACCCTTAATAGTAGTATCAATTGATTATAAAAAAAACTTTTGATTCAATAAGAAGAGGACTAATTAAAACAATGAAAGAATATCAGATACACCCATAAATTATAGAGGCCATAGCAAACATATATGAAAGTGACAGGACAAAAATTGAGCTTAGCGGAGAAACCAACGAGGAACTGGATATAACTAGTGGGATAAGGCAGGGGTGTACAGGATCAACGTTACTTTTCAAGCTAATCACATACACGATCACAAAAAGCATTGAATAGAGGGGAACAGGATTTAAGAATGAAGCGATAAGAGTAAATGTACTGTATTAAGCCGATGATGAACTGTTGGTGGCAGAAAGTATAGAAGAGGCAAAAATCAATATAAGAATATTAAAAGAAGCAAGTGAAAAGTATGTACTGAAATTAATAAGGACAAGAGTAATGTAATAATACGGAACATGACAGAACAACCAAAAAAAGTGGAAGGAATAAAGGTAGTGAACAACATAAAATATCTGGGAATGAGAATAGAAAATAAAAGAAATATGCATAAAATGCAAAAACAGCTAAGTTTAGAAAAAGCAGAAAGAATTCTAAGAAGTTGCAATAAAATGAAAATTGGGAAAACTTTTTGGAGGAGCATTGTGCTGCCGTCAATACTGTTTGGAAGCAGTAACATAACTTATACAGAAAGTGACAGACAAATTACAGAAAATAGAAAATAGAGTGTTCTGGCAGGTCTTAGGAGCTGCAAAATATACTCCAGTATGTGCAATGAGAGGGGTAGTGGAAGCCTCAATGATGAGGACAAGAATAATGAAAGAAAAACTGAATTACATGAAGCACATTAAAGATGGAAAAAACGATCTGCTGCAAATAATTCTGAGAGATTATAAAGGAAAAAGGAAACCATGAATGGATAAAGACAGCTAGGAAATATATGGAAGAACTTAATATAACCAGGATTGACAGAGTAACAAAGAAGCAGATTATGGAAAAGACAAGAAACCTGGATACAGAAAAATGGAAAGAAGACATGGCAAGTAAGACGAGTTTGTATATGTACAGGGAAAGGAAGGGAGATATAAAGGAAGAAACAATCTATGACAACTACTCATCATCAGTGACATTATTTAAAGCAAGAACAAATATATTACAACTGAAAGACAGAAATAGACAGACAAACGGGCTTACAGAGTGTAAGTTATATGGTGCTGAGATAGGAGATATCAAACATTTCATATTAACATGTCCAGGACTACAAACTGAAAGACAAAAAGTAACAGAACCACGGAAGCCATACCAGGAGAATGAAACTCAAATAAATGATTTTTTTTTTATTTGACAAAAGGAGAATGGAAGAGAAAAAGGAAGCACTTCATCAGATGTGGACTAAAAGACAGAAGAGGATAAAAGAAGAAGAAAGACAGCTTAGAGAAGAGTGAAGAAAAAGGAGGTGCCATTGCAAAGGCAATACTTCCGACAACACCTGAACCTGAACCTGCTTCAGCATTTCATCACACACTCCATCAGTTCCAGGGCCTTTCCCCATTTTAACTTTCTTTATTGCTTCCACAGCTTCCATCCTACTGATTTCTTCCTCTCTTCTCACATCTCTTCTTCTCCCAGCCATTCCCCAGCCACTTATACTTGCATTACTTTCATTCTCTGTGTTCAACAATTCCTTAAATCAACCATCACTTTACAAAATGTGTCCTCATGCATGTTCATAATGACCCTCACAAACTCCTCTGGTATTCCATAATGTCTCATGATCTTCCCCATAGACTCTCTCGAAACACTGTCAAAAGCCTTTTCAAAATCAACAAAACAAAGACTTAACGGTACTCTCATTTCATTAACTTGCTGCATCAAATGCCTAACTATAAAGATCTGATCATTGCAACCACGTCCCTTTCTAAAACCAGCCTGTTCATCCCTCAGAATACCCTCAACCACCGGCTCCAACCTATTTAACAACACTCTACTGAAAACTTTCAAAGCTATCGGTGACAAAGAGATTCCCCTCCAATTACCACATTCACTCAGGTCTCCTTTCTTCGGAACTTTAACAATTACACCATTCTTCCAAACTGATGGTAGTAACCCCGTCACCCATATCTTATTGAATAGCTTGGTCAAGATCATTATTAATCTATCCCCCTCCACTTTAAACATTTCCGGAAATAAACCATCCTCCCCTGGTGCCTTATTATTCTTTAACTGTTTTACTGCTTTCTCCACTTCTGCAAGCCTCAACTCTCCTGTTTCTATATTTAAATCTTCCTGAGCAGACGGTATATCCTCTTCTGGTGGTATTGGTCTATTAAGAACTGTCTCAAAATGCTCTTTCCATCTATTTTTAATATCTCCATCTTTGGTCAATAAATTTCCTTCCCTGTCTCTAATTGGTATTTCCTTGCGTTTACCTGCATTACCACTCAGTTCTCTAATCGATTCATATGCTATTCTTTGACTCTGTCCACCATTTTTGTTTATTAGGATTTCAGTCTCTGCAACCTTTTCATCCACACATCTTCTTTTATCTCTCCTAGCTAACCTTCTTACTTCTGAATTCAAACTCCAGTACGCAGCTCTTGCTAATTCAATCTCTCGTTCATCAACGCATTGCATCTCACTCCTCAATTTAGCCTCACCTCTCTTTTTTATCATATCCCACGTTTCCTCTGATATCCATTTCTCTCTCCTGAATCTATGTCTCCTTCCAATCGTACATTCAGCAGTCTCATGCAAAACTTTGTTCACATCCTCCCACATCTCATCTACACTTCTCTCCCCCTCTTCCAACGTTTCCAACACCAAAAACCTATTTCTGCATTCTAATCTGAATTCCTCCTTTTCTTCTCCTTGTCTTCTAAGCTTAACAATATCGTATCTACCAACACCAGATTTTTCCTTCTTCTGATTTTTAAGTTTAAACCTTATTTTTGCAATGCTGAGTTGATGGTCACTACCAATATCCGCTCCCCGTTTAACATGAACATCTACCAGAGAACTTCTATGCCTCCTACTGATAGCGATGTGATCAATCTGATTTTTATATTTTCCACACGGCGACACCCAAGTTGTCTTGTGTATATTGCAATGCTGAAAGAGTGTGCCCCCGATGACTAAGTCATTTGCTAGACAGAAGCTTCCAAACCTCACTCCGTTTTCACTCATCCTACTACCAACTCCCATCTTACCCATACATGCCTCAAATCCCTCATTTGAACAGCCCATTACTGCATTAAAGTCTCCAACGCAGATCAAAACATCATGTCTAGGTACCCTTCCTACTCCTTCTTGCAACTTTTCATAAAATGTGTCTTTCCTTTCATCGAGTGCATCATTAGTAGGTGCATAACACACAAACAGACTGATGTTGCCATGATTTGATTTAAACCGTGCGTATAGCAATCGCTCATCTATAGGATCCCACTCACATAAAGCCTTATTTGCTTTACAACCCAGCAACAATCCTACTCCCTGATAATGCATTCCGTCCTGTCGGCCAGATATCAATAAACGTATACCATCCTCCAAATCCAACTTATCGACTCCAGTTAATCTAGTTTCTGTCAGAGCACAAATATCAAGTCCGTAATTTTGAAAAACCTTCACTAACTCATCGATTTTACCGTCATGATTTAGCGTTCTCACATTCCAGTTACCAATTTTAATTGTATTTTTTGCATTGACAAAGGAATTAGATTGTAACTGAGGCAACCGTGAGATTCTTAGCACCCCCTGCCCATTTAAGGGCTGCACGGGACTGGGGGCCATTATTGTTCTTTCAGAGTCCATCAAGGTTTCTTTGGCTAACTTCCTGAACACCTCGCCATTGTGTTGCAGTCGCAGTAGGCAGCTAACTTGCCTGATTGCCCACACCCGAAAGACCCAGCTATGCTGTAGCCAGTCACGTGCCGGCATGCTTCCCAGCCATTTCACTCTCAAGGAGTTCCTCTGCCTGAGAAAGCAACCACCCCCCTGCTCCCGAGGGCTTTTGATCTGTGTAGGTAGAGGGCGATCACTCCCTCACTAGCCATATACAGTGTATATACAGTGTATAGGCTACACTCACCACACTCACCACACCAAGGGACTTTAAATGAAGAAGAAATGTGCCAACTGTGTAGAAGAAGAGAGAGGGAGCAAAAGGAAGGATATATGCAGGCAATGCAAGAGGCGGGTAACAAGAGATGATGAGGGAGTACCATGTGATGACTGTGATTGCTGGTTCCACTCATCGTGTGAAAAGGTGGGAAAAACTTTGTTCAAGTTATCAGAAGATGATGAAGATATGCCGTGGTTCTGCAGGTGAGTGTTAGCACAAAGTGAAGAAAAACCTTGGTGAGACTAGGAAGATCCTGAAAGAGAATGAGAAAATTAGGACTGAGCTTGAAGTGGTAAAAGATGAGAATAGGGAAGCTACGAGGATGATAGAGCAGTTTGCAGAAATGTTGGACAGGAAGGAAGAAAGAAATGGAGTGAATGGAGATGAGACAAATTTAAGAGAGGAACTTCAGAAAATAAAAGAAGTAGGTAAATTGAGTAGAGTCAAAGACTGATAACCTAAGTGGAAAATGGGATAAATTCATGGAAAACTTTGAGGAGAAAATGTCAGAGAAAATTGAGGAAATGTTTGACGAAAGGGAAGACAGAGAAAAAAAGAAAAAATAACTTAATTATCTTTAATGTGCCAGAAAACTCAGAGGGTACTGGACAGGAAAGAAAAGTACAGGAACTAGCAATATTTAAACCTAGTGGAAAATGAGCTCCAGATAGATGAAGTGAGTATTGAAGACGCTGTGAAGATAGGAAAGAGTGAAGACAGAGAGCCAGGAGGGAGGAAACCACGACCACTCTTAGTAAAACTGTCAAACACATATAAGAAATGGCAGGTGATAAAAAAATGCTAAGAAGCTGAAAGACTCTAAGAAAGAGGAATATAATAAGATGTACATAGTCCCAGACTTAACACTGAAAGATAGAGAAAAGGAAAAACAGCTGAGAGAACAACTGAACGAAAAAAGAGACAAAGGAGAAAGAGGATGGTTCATCAGGAAAGGCAAACTAGTGAGGGAAAATTTTTAAGTCGGAAATGTGAAAAGAAGGAAGTTAGTGATAAAAGAAAGTTAAGAAAAAAAGACAGAACAAATATAACAGCAGGATTAAAAGAGGGCATCAAAGAAAAAGACCTAGCAGAAGAAGTGAAATTCAAACTATTGAATATACAAGGGTTACACAAAAGAAAAGATGTTAGAAGCAGAAGGCATGTTAGAAAGAGAATATGAAAATCTCCCTAACAGAAACACAACAGAAAATTAACAAAATAGATGTAGGTGAATCAGTACATAAAATAGAAGAAATAAGGGATGTTAAAGAAGAGAAAGGAGGAGGGTTAATGATAGTATATAAGTGGAAAAATGTTGTTAAGCAAACAAAACAAACTGCACAGACATATTATATGTAAAGGGTACAGTGGGGAAGGTGGTAATGGGAATAGTACTAGTATACTTCTCAGTGGAATGTAAACAGGAAGATAAAATAAGAAACAGAAATTCTATCTATCTGTTTATTATCAGACGCCTCAATCCCGATTGGGGTGGCCACAAACAAATCTCCTCCAAGTCGCCCTGTCCCCCGCCACTTCACTGCCCTGCTCCCAACTCACACCCCTCTCTCTCATATACCTCTCCACCCCATCCCTCCATCTCATCCTCGGCCTCCCCTCCCTCTTCCCCCTCCTCCTCACTCACATACACTCTCTTCGTCAGTCTTTCACCCTCCATCCTCTCCACATGGCCAAACCACCTCAGTGTGTTTCTCATAATGCTTCCTATCACATCCACATCCACACCACAACGCTCCTTTATATCCTCATTCATCAGCCTGTCTCTCCATGTGACTCCACAGGCTCCTCTTAAAAAACTCATTTCCACTGCTCTCACTCTTGACTTGTGTCCTTCCAACAACGTCCAAGCTTCACTTCCGTACGTTAGAGTTGGTATCACAATACTGTCATGTAGTAACTTTTTCACTTCCATGCTCACTTCCCTGTTTCTTATCATTGCTTTCAAAGAACCAGCAACCTTTCTTCCCTGCTGTACCCTTTCAAGCACTTCACCCTCCAAACCTCCATCCTTACTCATCACACTACCCAAGTACTGAAACGTACTCACATTTTCCAATTCCTCACCATCCAACCTCGCTGTACATTCACTGACTTCACCTCTCTCAAAGACCATCACTATACTCTTCCCTACATTCACCTTTAGATTCCGTTTCTTACACACTCTCTCAAACTCATCCACCAAGCCTTGCAGCTCCCCTTCGTCTTCACTCAATAACACAGTATCATCTGCAAACAACAGTACAGGGAGTTTCCAAACACTATCCTCTCTCACCAGGGCCACTCCAACATCCACTACCCTACCTTGTACCTCTTTTATTACCCCATCCATGTACAGATTGAACAACCATGGAGACATGACACATCCGTGTTTCAAACCAACTTTCAAAGAGAAAACTTCACTTAGTTCACCCTCCACACGCACTGCAGCCTTCGCACCATCGTACATACTCTTCACAGCATTCAACAACTTCCTATCTACTCCATATGTTCCTAACACTTTCCACAATTCTTGTCTATCCGCCCTGTCATATGCTTTCTCCTAATCCATGAAAGCCGCATACAACTTATTTCCCTTCTCTAGAAACTTTTCCACTAACGATCTAAGAATGAATATCTGATCTACACAACCTCTTCCCTTCCTAAAGCCTCCCTGTTCTTCTCCAACTAATTTCTCTGTTCTTTCTCTAACTCTGTCAATAAGTATCCTACCATACACTTTTCCTATTATACTAAGAAGACAAATGCCCCTATGATTACCACACACTTCTTTTTCCCCTTTTCCTTTGTACAAGGGAATAATTATATATAGAAATTAAAAGAATAAATGGGAGAAATTTTAGATAAAGGAAAAGACGAACCAATCATAGTGATGGGTGACTGTAATGGGCACTTAGGATTTATAGGCAAGCAAGGTGTAAATGCGCAAGGAAAAAGAATAACAGAGCTAATAATGAACACAACCTAGTATTACTAAATTGCAATGAAAAATGTGAAGGTACAGTGACCTAGAAAAGAGGAGAACAAGAAAGTGTAATAGATCTAGTAATGGCAAACAGCAGAATATATAAAATGTTTGAAAATATGAAAGTAGATGAAAAAGGTGAAGAAAAAGACCTGTTAGACCATAACCTTACTACAGTGAGTTTTAAAATAAAGGAAAATAAGTTAAAGTTTGGAAAAGGTAGATGGGAGGAAAGAGAAAACTATACAACAGATGAAAACGCATTACACAGGTTCAGGGAAGAAGTAGAAAATGAAGTTAAAAAAAACGAGGGTGGAACGGTAGAAAACTTCAACAAAATAATCAAAGAAGCAACAGACAAAATACTGAAGAAGAAATATAGAAGGAAAGCAATAGATAGTGAAAGGAAAGAACCACCATGGGTAACGAAAGAAATTAGGCAAGAAATACAGAAACGTAAAAAGATTAACAGACAAATGAGAAATGAGCAGGACAAAAGAAGAAAACAGGAATTAAATAGAAGGTACCAAGAGCAAAAGAAAATAGTACAGGAAATGGTAAACACAGAGATGTTGAAACATGAGGAAAAGATAATGGAAATAAGAAAACGGCAAAATAAGAAGCTATGGGAAAATATCAATAAATTGAAAGGAAAAGAGAAAAAAGGGTGAGGAAAGCAGTTGCCTGTATAACAGTGAAGGGTCAGAGTTAGATATAGAGGAGAGCAGAAAAGCATTGGTTGAGTACTGGGAAAAAATCTACAGGCAGCACCCAAGTACAGTAAAAGAGGAATGGAACGAGGAAAAAAGACAAGAATACATAGAATCAATAGAAAAAGATAATAGTGAAGAAGAAAGTGAAAACCAAGCATTCCCAATGATTCTCAGGGAACATATAGATGCTGTGCAGGTAATAAATAAGAAAATTAAATCCATGAAACAGCCAGAGATAACACCAGCACAGGTGAAAAACTATCTAAGCAGTTTGAGATGTGGAAAAGCACCAGGACCTAATAGACTAAAACCAGACATGTATAAAGCCTTAGCCAAAAGTGATGTATGCATACAGAAGCTTACATAGTGTCTTAAGAAAGAAATTACAAGCTTAGAAAAGCCAAAGGAATGGAAGACCTTAAAAACAAAGATGGTACCAAAAGTGAAAAAACCAACAGCTCAAGATCTAAGACCCCTAGCAATGACTATTATATCCTATAAAATGTTCATGTCACTAATGAGAGACAGAGTAGAAGAACATTTGAGAAAAACGAAGAAATACAAGAAACACAGGCAGGATTTACAAAGGGTGGAAGGAGAGAGAATAATTTGTTCATACTGCAGTATTTGGTAGAATAAAGTTACAGGAAGAGAAAACCCTTAATAGTAGTATCAATTGATTATAAAAAAAACTTTTGATTCAATAAGAAGAGGACTAATTAAAACAATGAAAGAATATCAGATACACCCATAAATTATAGAGGCCATAGCAAACATATATGAAAGTGACAGGACAAAAATTGAGCTTAGCGGAGAAACCAACGAGGAACTGGATATAACTAGTGGGATAAGGCAGGGGTGTACAGGATCAACGTTACTTTTCAAGCTAATCACATACACGATCACAAAAAGCATTGAATAGAGGGGAACAGGATTTAAGAATGAAGCGATAAGAGTAAATGTACTGTATGAAGCCGATGATGAACTGTTGGTGGCAGAAAGTATAGAAGAGGCAAAAATCAATATAAGAATATTAAAAGAAGCAAGTGAAAAGTATGTACTGAAATTAATAAGGACAAGAGTAATGTAATAATACGGAACATGACAGAACAACCAAAAAAAGTGGAAGGAATAAAGGTAGTGAACAACATAAAATATCTGGGAATGAGAATAGAAAATAAAAGAAATATGCATAAAATGCAAAAACAGCTAAGTTTAGAAAAAGCAGAAAGAATTCTAAGAAGTTGCAATAAAATGAAAATTGGGAAAACTTTTTGGAGGAGCATTGTGCTGCCGTCAATACTGTTTGGAAGCAGTAACATAACTTATACAGAAAGTGACAGACAAATTACAGAAAATAGAAAATAGAGTGTTCTGGCAGGTCTTAGGAGCTGCAAAATATACTCCAGTATGTGCAATGAGAGGGGTAGTGGAAGCCTCAATGATGAGGACAAGAATAATGAAAGAAAAACTGAATTACATGAAGCACATTAAAGATGGAAAAAACGATCTGCTGCAAATAATTCTGAGAGATTATAAAGGAAAAAGGAAACCATGAATGGATAAAGACAGCTAGGAAATATATGGAAGAACTTAATATAACCAGGATTGACAGAGTAACAAAGAAGCAGATTATGGAAAAGACAAGAAACCTGGATACAGAAAAATGGAAAGAAGACATGGCAAGTAAGACGAGTTTGTATATGTACAGGGAAAGGAAGGGAGATATAAAGGAAGAAACAATCTATGACAACTACTCATCATCAGTGACATTATTTAAAGCAAGAACAAATATATTACAACTGAAAGACAGAAATAGACAGACAAACGGGCTTACAGAGTGTAAGTTATATGGTGCTGAGATAGGAGATATCAAACATTTCATATTAACATGTCCAGGACTACAAACTGAAAGACAAAAAGTAACAGAACCACGGAAGCCATACCAGGAGAATGAAACTCAAATAAATGATTTTTTTTTTATTTGACAAAAGGAGAATGGAAGAGAAAAAGGAAGCACTTCATCAGATGTGGACTAAAAGACAGAAGAGGATAAAAGAAGAAGAAAGACAGCTTAGAGAAGAGTGAAGAAAAGGAGGTGCCATTGCAAAGGCAATACTTCCGACAACACCTGAACCTGAACCTGCTTCAGCATTTCATCACACACTCCATCAGTTCCAGGGCCTTTCCCCATTTTAACTTTCTTTATTGCTTCCACAGCTTCCATCCTACTGATTTCTTCCTCTCTTCTCACATCTCTTCTTCTCCCAGCCATTCCCCAGCCACTTATACTTGCATTACTTTCATTCTCTGTGTTCAACAATTCCTTAAATCAACCATCACTTTACAAAATGTGTCCTCATGCATGTTCATAATGACCCTCACAAACTCCTCTGGTATTCCATAATGTCTCATGATCTTCCCCATAGACTCTCTCGAAACACTGTCAAAAGCCTTTTCAAAATCAACAAAACAAAGACTTAACGGTACTCTCATTTCATTAACTTGCTGCATCAAATGCCTAACTATAAAGATCTGATCATTGCAACCACGTCCCTTTCTAAAACCAGCCTGTTCATCCCTCAGAATACCCTCAACCACCGGCTCCAACCTATTTAACAACACTCTACTGAAAACTTTCAAAGCTATCGGTGACAAAGAGATTCCCCTCCAATTACCACATTCACTCAGGTCTCCTTTCTTCGGAACTTTAACAATTACACCATTCTTCCAAACTGATGGTAGTAACCCCGTCACCCATATCTTATTGAATAGCTTGGTCAAGATCATTATTAATCTATCCCCCTCCACTTTAAACATTTCCGGAAATAAACCATCCTCCCCTGGTGCCTTATTATTCTTTAACTGTTTTACTGCTTTCTCCACTTCTGCAAGCCTCAACTCTCCTGTTTCTATATTTAAATCTTCCTGAGCAGACGGTATATCCTCTTCTGGTGGTATTGGTCTATTAAGAACTGTCTCAAAATGCTCTTTCCATCTATTTTTAATATCTCCATCTTTGGTCAATAAATTTCCTTCCCTGTCTCTAATTGGTATTTCCTTGCGTTTACCTGCATTACCACTCAGTTCTCTAATCGATTCATATGCTATTCTTTGACTCTGTCCACCATTTTTGTTTATTAGGATTTCAGTCTCTGCAACCTTTTCATCCACACATCTTCTTTTATCTCTCCTAGCTAACCTTCTTACTTCTGAATTCAAACTCCAGTACGCAGCTCTTGCTAATTCAATCTCTCGTTCATCAACGCATTGCATCTCACTCCTCAATTTAGCCTCACCTCTCTTTTTTATCATATCCCACGTTTCCTCTGATATCCATTTCTCTCTCCTGAATCTATGTCTCCTTCCAATCGTACATTCAGCAGTCTCATGCAAAACTTTGTTCACATCCTCCCACATCTCATCTACACTTCTCTCCCCCTCTTCCAACGTTTCCAACACCAAAAACCTATTTCTGCATTCTAATCTGAATTCCTCCTTTTCTTCTCCTTGTCTTCTAAGCTTAACAATATCGTATCTACCAACACCAGATTTTTCCTTCTTCTGATTTTTAAGTTTAAACCTTATTTTTGCAATGCTGAGTTGATGGTCACTACCAATATCCGCTCCCCGTTTAACATGAACATCTACCAGAGAACTTCTATGCCTCCTACTGATAGCGATGTGATCAATCTGATTTTTATATTTTCCACACGGCGACACCCAAGTTGTCTTGTGTATATTGCAATGCTGAAAGAGTGTGCCCCCGATGACTAAGTCATTTGCTAGACAGAAGCTTCCAAACCTCACTCCGTTTTCACTCATCCTACTACCAACTCCCATCTTACCCATACATGCCTCAAATCCCTCATTTGAACAGCCCATTACTGCATTAAAGTCTCCAACGCAGATCAAAACATCATGTCTAGGTACCCTTCCTACTCCTTCTTGCAACTTTTCATAAAATGTGTCTTTCCTTTCATCGAGTGCATCATTAGTAGGTGCATAACACACAAACAGACTGATGTTGCCATGATTTGATTTAAACCGTGCGTATAGCAATCGCTCATCTATAGGATCCCACTCACATAAAGCCTTATTTGCTTTACAACCCAGCAACAATCCTACTCCCTGATAATGCATTCCGTCCTGTCGGCCAGATATCAATAAACGTATACCATCCTCCAAATCCAACTTATCGACTCCAGTTAATCTAGTTTCTGTCAGAGCACAAATATCAAGTCCGTAATTTTGAAAAACCTTCACTAACTCATCGATTTTACCGTCATGATTTAGCGTTCTCACATTCCAGTTACCAATTTTAATTGTATTTTTTGCATTGACAAAGGAATTAGATTGTAACTGAGGCAACCGTGAGATTCTTAGCACCCCCTGCCCATTTAAGGGCTGCACGGGACTGGGGGCCATTATTGTTCTTTCAGAGTCCATCAAAGTTTCTTTGGCTAACTTCCTGAACACCTCGCCATTGTGTTGCAGTCGCAGTAGGCAGCTAACTTGCCTGATTGCCCACACCCGAAAGACCCAGCTATGCTGTAGCCAGTCACGTGCCGGCATGCTTCCCAGCCATTTCACTCTCAAGGAGTTCCTCTGCCTGAGAAAGCAACCACCCCCCTGCTCCCGAGGGCTTTTGATCTGTGTAGGTAGAGGGCGATCACTCCCTCACTAGCCATATACAGTGTATATACAGTGTATAGGCTACACTCACCACACTCACCACACCAAGGGACTTTAAATGAAGAAGAAATGTGCCAACTGTGTAGAAGAAGAGAGAGGGAGCAAAGGAAGGATATATGCAGGCAATGCAAGAGGCGGGTAACAAGAGATGATGAGGGAGTACCATGTGATGACTGTGATTGCTGGTTCCACTCATCGTGTGAAAAGGTGGGAAAAACTTTGTTCAAGTTATCAGAAGATGATGAAGATATGCCGTGGTTCTGCAGGTGAGTGTTAGCACAAAGTGAAGAAAAACCTTGGTGAGACTAGGAAGATCCTGAAAGAGAATGAGAAAATTAGGACTGAGCTTTAAGTGGTAAAAGATGAGAATAGGGAAGCTACGAGGATGATAGAGCAGTTTGCAGAAATGTTGGACAGGAAGGAAGAAAGAAATGGAGTGAATGGAGATGAGACAAATTTAAGAGAGGAACTTCAGAAAATAAAAGAAGTAGGTAAATTGAGTAGAGTCAAAGACTGATAACCTAAGTGGAAAATGGGATAAATTCATGGAAAACTTTGAGGAGAAAATGTCAGAGAAAATTGAGGAAATGTTTGACGAAAGGGAAGACAGAGAAAAAAAGAAAAAATAACTTAATTATCTTTAATGTGCCAGAAAACTCAGAGGGTACTGGACAGGAAAGAAAAGTACAGGAACTAGCAATATTTAAACCTAGTGGAAAATGAGCTCCAGATAGATGAAGTGAGTATTGAAGACGCTGTGAAGATAGGAAAGAGTGAAGACAGAGAGCCAGGAGGGAGGAAACCACGACCACTCTTAGTAAAACTGTCAAACACATATAAGAAATGGCAGGTGATAAAAAAATGCTAAGAAGCTGAAAGACTCTAAGAAAGAGGAATATAATAAGATGTACATAGTCCCAGACTTAACACTGAAAGATAGAGAAAAGGAAAAACAGCTGAGAGAACAACTGAACGAAAAAAGAGACAAAGGAGAAAGAGGATGGTTCATCAGGAAAGGCAAACTAGTGAGGGAAAATTTTTAAGTCGGAAATGTGAAAAGAAGGAAGTTAGTGATAAAAGAAAGTTAAGAAAAAAGACAGAACAAATATAACAGCAGGATTAAAAGAGGGCATCAAAGAAAAAGACCTAGCAGAAGAAGTGAAATTCAAACTATTGAATATACAAGGGTTACACAAAAGAAAAGATGTTAGAAGCAGAAGGCATGTTAGAAAGAGAATATGAAAATCTCCCTAACAGAAACACAACAGAAAATTAACAAAATAGATGTAGGTGAATCAGTACATAAAATAGAAGAAATAAGGGATGTTAAAGAAGAGAAAGGAGGAGGGTTAATGATAGTATATAAGTGGAAAAATGTTGTTAAGCAAACAAAACAAACTGCACAGACATATTATATGTAAAGGGTACAGTGGGGAAGGTGGTAATGGGAATAGTACTAGTATACTTCTCAGTGGAATGTAAACAGGAAGATAAAATAAGAAACAGAAATTCTATCTATCTGTTTATTATCAGACGCCTCAATCCCGATTGGGGTGGCCACAAACAAATCTCCTCCAAGTCGCCCTGTCCCCCGCCACTTCACTGCCCTGCTCCCAACTCACACCCCTCTCTCTCATATACCTCTCCACCCCATCCCTCCATCTCATCCTCGGCCTCCCCCTCCCTCTTCCCCCCTCCTCCTCACTCACATACACTCTCTTCGTCAGTCTTTCACCCTCCATCCTCTCCACATGGCCAAACCACCTCAGTGTGTTTCTCATAATGCTTCCTATCACATCCACATCCACACCACAACGCTCCTTTATATCCTCATTCATCAGCCTGTCTCTCCATGTGACTCCACAGGCTCCTCTTAAAAAACTCATTTCCACTGCTCTCACTCTTGACTTGTGTCCTTCCAACAACGTCCAAGCTTCACTTCCGTACGTTAGAGTTGGTATCACAATACTGTCATGTAGTAACTTTTTCACTTCCATGCTCACTTCCCTGTTTCTTATCATTGCTTTCAAAGAACCAGCAACCTTTCTTCCCTGCTGTACCCTTTCAAGCACTTCACCCTCCAAACCTCCATCCTTACTCATCACACTACCCAAGTACTGAAACGTACTCACATTTTCCAATTCCTCACCATCCAACCTCGCTGTACATTCACTGACTTCACCTCTCTCAAAGACCATCACTATACTCTTCCCTACATTCACCTTTAGATTCCGTTTCTTACACACTCTCTCAAACTCATCCACCAAGCCTTGCAGCTCCCCTTCGTCTTCACTCAATAACACAGTATCATCTGCAAACAACAGTACAGGGAGTTTCCAAACACTATCCTCTCTCACCAGGGCCACTCCAACATCCACTACCCTACCTTGTACCTCTTTTATTACCCCATCCATGTACAGATTGAACAACCATGGAGACATGACACATCCGTGTTTCAAACCAACTTTCAAAGAGAAAACTTCACTTAGTTCACCCTCCACACGCACTGCAGCCTTCGCACCATCGTACATACTCTTCACAGCATTCAACAACTTCCTATCTACTCCATATGTTCCTAACACTTTCCACAATTCTTGTCTATCCGCCCTGTCATATGCTTTCTCCTAATCCATGAAAGCCGCATACAACTTATTTCCCTTCTCTAGAAACTTTTCCACTAACGATCTAAGAATGAATATCTGATCTACACAACCTCTTCCCTTCCTAAAGCCTCCCTGTTCTTCTCCAACTAATTTCTCTGTTCTTTCTCTAACTCTGTCAGTAAGTATCCTACCATACACTTTTCCTATTATACTAAGAAGACAAATGCCCCTATGATTACCACACACTTCTTTTTCCCCTTTTCCTTTGTACAAGGGAATAATTATATATAGAAATTAAAAGAATAAATGGGAGAAATTTTAGATAAAGGAAAAGACGAACCAATCATAGTGATGGGTGACTGTAATGGGCACTTAGGATTTATAGGCAAGCAAGGTGTAAATGCGCAAGGAAAAAGAATAACAGAGCTAATAATGAACACAACCTAGTATTACTAAATTGCAATGAAAAATGTGAAGGTACAGTGACCTAGAAAAGAGGAGAACAAGAAAGTGTAATAGATCTAGTAATGGCAAACAGCAGAATATATAAAATGTTTGAAAATATGAAAGTAGATGAAAAAGGTGAAGAAAAAGACCTGTTAGACCATAACCTTACTACAGTGAGTTTTAAAATAAAGGAAAATAAGTTAAAGTTTGGAAAAGGTAGATGGGAGGAAAGAGAAAACTATACAACAGATGAAAACGCATTACACAGGTTCAGGGAAGAAGTAGAAAATGAAGTTAAAAAAACGAGGGTGGAACGGTAGAAAACTTCAACAAAATAATCAAAGAAGCAACAGACAAAATACTGAAGAAGAAATATAGAAGGAAAGCAATAGATAGTGAAAGGAAAGAACCACCATGGGTAACGAAAGAAATTAGGCAAGAAATACAGAAACGTAAAAAGATTAACAGACAAATGAGAAATGAGCAGGACAAAAGAAGAAAACAGGAATTAAATAGAAGGTACCAAGAGAAAAAGAAAATAGTACAGGAAATGGTAAACACAGAGATGTTGAAACATGAGGAAAAGATAATGGAAATAAGAAAACGGCAAAATAAGAAGCTATGGGAAAATATCAATAAATTGAAAGGAAAAGAGAAAAAAGGGTGAGGAAAGCAGTTGCCTGTATAACAGTGAAGGGTCAGAGTTAGATATAGAGGAGAGCAGAAAAGCATTGGTTGAGTACTGGGAAAAAATCTACAGGCAGCACCCAAGTACAGTAAAAGAGGAATGGAACGAGGAAAAAAGACAAGAATACATAGAATCAATAGAAAAAGATAATAGTGAAGAAGAAAGTGAAAACCAAGCATTCCCAATGATTCTCAGGGAACATATAGATGCTGTGCAGGTAATAAATAAGAAAATTAAATCCATGAAACAGCCAGAGATAACACCAGCACAGGTGAAAAACTATCTAAGCAGTTTGAGATGTGGAAAAGCACCAGGACCTAATAGACTAAAACCAGACATGTATAAAGCCTTAGCCAAAAGTGATGTATGCATACAGAAGCTTACATAGTGTCTTAAGAAAGAAATTACAAGCTTAGAAAAGCCAAAGGAATGGAAGACCTTAAAAACAAAGATGGTACCAAAAGTGAAAAAACCAACAGCTCAAGATCTAAGACCCCTAGCAATGACTATTATATCCTATAAAATGTTCATGTCACTAATGAGAGACAGAGTAGAAGAACATTTGAGAAAAACGAAGAAATACAAGAAACACAGGCAGGATTTACAAAGGGTGGAAGGAGAGAGAATAATTTGTTCATACTGCAGTATATGGTAGAATAAAGTTACAGGAAGAGAAAACCCTTAATACTAGTATCAATTGATTATAAAAAAACTTTTGATTCAATAAGAAGAGGACTAATTAAAACAATGAAAGAATATCAGATACACCCATAAATTATAGAGGCCATAGCAAACATATATGAAAGTGACAGGACAAAAATTGAGCTTAGCGGAGAAACCAACGAGGAACTGGATATAACTAGTGGGATAAGGCAGGGGTGTACAGGATCAACGTTACTTTTCAAGCTAATCACATACACGATCACAAAAAGCATTGAATAGAGGGGAACAGGATTTAAGAATGAAGCGATAAGAGTAAATGTACTGTATTAAGCCGATGATGAACTGTTGGTGGCAGAAAGTATAGAAGAGGCAAAAATCAATATAAGAATATTAAAAGAAGCAAGTGAAAAGTATGTACTGAAATTAATAAGGACAAGAGTAATGTAATAATACGGAACATGACAGAACAACCAAAAAAAGTGGAAGGAATAAAGGTAGTGAACAACATAAAATATCTGGGAATGAGAATAGAAAATAAAAGAAATATGCATAAAATGCAAAAACAGCTAAGTTTAGAAAAAGCAGAAAGAATTCTAAGAAGTTGCAATAAAATGAAAATTGGGAAAACTTTTTGGAGGAGCATTGTGCTGCCGTCAATACTGTTTGGAAGCAGTAACATAACTTATACAGAAAGTGACAGACAAATTACAGAAAATAGAAAATAGAGTGTTCTGGCAGGTCTTAGGAGCTGCAAAATATACTCCAGTATGTGCAATGAGAGGGGTAGTGGAAGCCTCAATGATGAGGACAAGAATAATGAAAGAAAAACTGAATTACATGAAGCACATTAAAGATGGAAAAAACGATCTGCTGCAAATAATTCTGAGAGATTATAAAGGAAAAAGGAAACCATGAATGGATAAAGACAGCTAGGAAATATATGGAAGAACTTAATATAACCAGGATTGACAGAGTAACAAAGAAGCAGATTATGGAAAAGACAAGAAACCTGGATACAGAAAAATGGAAAGAAGACATGGCAAGTAAGACGAGTTTGTATATGTACAGGGAAAGGAAGGGAGATATAAAGGAAGAAACAATCTATGACAACTACTCATCATCAGTGACATTATTTAAAGCAAGAACAAATATATTACAACTGAAAGACAGAAATAGACAGACAAACGGGCTTACAGAGTGTAAGTTATATGGTGCTGAGATAGGAGATATCAAACATTTCATATTAACATGTCCAGGACTACAAACTGAAAGACAAAAAGTAACAGAACTACGGAAGCCATACCAGGAGAATGAAACTCAAATAAATGATTTTTTTTTATTTGACAAAAGGAGAATGGAAGAGAAAAAGGAAGCACTTCATCAGATGTGGACTAAAAGACAGAAGAGGATAAAAGAAGAAGAAAGACAGCTTAGAGAAGAGTGAAGAAAAAGGAGGTGCCATTGCAAAGGCAATACTTCCGACAACACCTGAACCTGAACCTGCTTCAGCATTTCATCACACACTCCATCAGTTCCAGGGCCTTTCCCCATTTTAACTTTCTTTATTGCTTCCACAGCTTCCATCCTACTGATTTCTTCCTCTCTTCTCACATCTCTTCTTCTCCCAGCCATTCCCCAGCCACTTATACTTGCATTACTTTCATTCTCTGTGTTCAACAATTCCTTAAATCAACCATCACTTTACAAAATGTGTCCTCATGCATGTTCATAATGACCCTCACAAACTCCTCTGGTATTCCATAATGTCTCATGATCTTCCCCATAGACTCTCTCGAAACACTGTCAAAAGCCTTTTCAAAATCAACAAAACAAAGACTTAACGGTACTCTCATTTCATTAACTTGCTGCATCAAATGCCTAACTATAAAGATCTGATCATTGCAACCACGTCCCTTTCTAAAACCAGCCTGTTCATCCCTCAGAATACCCTCAACCACCGGCTCCAACCTATTTAACAACACTCTACTGAAAACTTTCAAAGCTATCGGTGACAAAGAGATTCCCCTCCAATTACCACATTCACTCAGGTCTCCTTTCTTCGGAACTTTAACAATTACACCATTCTTCCAAACTGATGGTAGTAACCCCGTCACCCATATCTTATTGAATAGCTTGGTCAAGATCATTATTAATCTATCCCCCTCCACTTTAAACATTTCCGGAAATAAACCATCCTCCCCTGGTGCCTTATTATTCTTTAACTGTTTTACTGCTTTCTCCACTTCTGCAAGCCTCAACTCTCCTGTTTCTATATTTAAATCTTCCTGAGCAGACGGTATATCCTCTTCTGGTGGTATTGGTCTATTAAGAACTGTCTCAAAATGCTCTTTCCATCTATTTTTAATATCTCCATCTTTGGTCAATAAATTTCCTTCCCTGTCTCTAATTGGTATTTCCTTGCGTTTACCTGCATTACCACTCAGTTCTCTAATCGATTCATATGCTATTCTTTGACTCTGTCCACCATTTTTGTTTATTAGGATTTCAGTCTCTGCAACCTTTTCATCCACACATCTTCTTTTATCTCTCCTAGCTAACCTTCTTACTTCTGAATTCAAACTCCAGTACGCAGCTCTTGCTAATTCAATCTCTCGTTCATCAACGCATTGCATCTCACTCCTCAATTTAGCCTCACCTCTCTTTTTTATCATATCCCACGTTTCCTCTGATATCCATTTCTCTCTCCTGAATCTATGTCTCCTTCCAATCGTACATTCAGCAGTCTCATGCAAAACTTTGTTCACATCCTCCCACATCTCATCTACACTTCTCTCCCCCTCTTCCAACGTTTCCAACACCAAAAACCTATTTCTGCATTCTAATCTGAATTCCTCCTTTTCTTCTCCTTGTCTTCTAAGCTTAACAATATCGTATCTACCAACACCAGATTTTTCCTTCTTCTGATTTTTAAGTTTAAACCTTATTTTTGCAATGCTGAGTTGATGGTCACTACCAATATCCGCTCCCCGTTTAACATGAACATCTACCAGAGAACTTCTATGCCTCCTACTGATAGCGATGTGATCAATCTGATTTTTATATTTTCCACACGGCGACACCCAAGTTGTCTTGTGTATATTGCAATGCTGAAAGAGTGTGCCCCCGATGACTAAGTCATTTGCTAGACAGAAGCTTCCAAACCTCACTCCGTTTTCACTCATCCTACTACCAACTCCCATCTTACCCATACATGCCTCAAATCCCTCATTTGAACAGCCCATTACTGCATTAAAGTCTCCAACGCAGATCAAAACATCATGTCTAGGTACCCTTCCTACTCCTTCTTGCAACTTTTCATAAAATGTGTCTTTCCTTTCATCGAGTGCATCATTAGTAGGTGCATAACACACAAACAGACTGATGTTGCCATGATTTGATTTAAACCGTGCGTATAGCAATCGCTCATCTATAGGATCCCACTCACATAAAGCCTTATTTGCTTTACAACCCAGCAACAATCCTACTCCCTGATAATGCATTCCGTCCTGTCGGCCAGATATCAATAAACGTATACCATCCTCCAAATCCAACTTATCGACTCCAGTTAATCTAGTTTCTGTCAGAGCACAAATATCAAGTCCGTAATTTTGAAAAACCTTCACTAACTCATCGATTTTACCGTCATGATTTAGCGTTCTCACATTCCAGTTACCAATTTTAATTGTATTTTTTGCATTGACAAAGGAATTAGATTGTAACTGAGGCAACCGTGAGATTCTTAGCACCCCCTGCCCATTTAAGGGCTGCACGGGACTGGGGGCCATTATTGTTCTTTCAGAGTCCATCAAGGTTTCTTTGGCTAACTTCCTGAACACCTCGCCATTGTGTTGCAGTCGCAGTAGGCAGCTAACTTGCCTGATTGCCCACACCCGAAAGACCCAGCTATGCTGTAGCCAGTCACGTGCCGGCATGCTTCCCAGCCATTTCACTCTCAAGGAGTTCCTCTGCCTGAGAAAGCAACCACCCCCTGCTCCCGAGGGCTTTTGATCTGTGTAGGTAGAGGGCGATCACTCCCTCACTAGCCATATACAGTGTATATACAGTGTATAGGCTACACTCACCACACTCACCACACCAAGGGACTTTAAATGAAGAAGAAATGTGCCAACTGTGTAGAAGAAGAGAGAGGGAGCAAAAGGAAGGATATATGCAGGCAATGCAAGAGGCGGGTAACAAGAGATGATGAGGGAGTACCATGTGATGACTGTGATTGCTGGTTCCACTCATCGTGTGAAAAGGTGGGAAAAACTTTGTTCAAGTTATCAGAAGATGATGAAGATATGCCGTGGTTCTGCAGGTGAGTGTTAGCACAAAGTGAAGAAAAACCTTGGTGAGACTAGGAAGATCCTGAAAGAGAATGAGAAAATTAGGACTGAGCTTTAAGTGGTAAAAGATGAGAATAGGGAAGCTACGAGGATGATAGAGCAGTTTGCAGAAATGTTGGACAGGAAGGAAGAAAGAAATGGAGTGAATGGAGATGAGACAAATTTAAGAGAGGAACTTCAGAAAATAAAAGAAGTAGGTAAATTGAGTAGAGTCAAAGACTGATAACCTAAGTGGAAAATGGGATAAATTCATGGAAAACTTTGAGGAGAAAATGTCAGAGAAAATTGAGGAAATGTTTGACGAAAGGGAAGACAGAGAAAAAAGAAAAATAACTTAATTATCTTTAATGTGCCAGAAAACTCAGAGGGTACTGGACAGGAAAGAAAAGTACAGGAACTAGCAATATTTAAACCTAGTGGAAAATGAGCTCCAGATAGATGAAGTGAGTATTGAAGACGCTGTGAAGATAGGAAAGAGTGAAGACAGAGAGCCAGGAGGGAGGAAACCACGACCACTCTTAGTAAAACTGTCAAACACATATAAGAAATGGCAGGTGATAAAAAAATGCTAAGAAGCTGAAAGACTCTAAGAAAGAGGAATATAATAAGATGTACATAGTCCCAGACTTAACACTGAAAGATAGAGAAAAGGAAAAACAGCTGAGAGAACAACTGAACGAAAAAAGAGACAAAGGAGAAAGAGGATGGTTCATCAGGAAAGGCAAACTAGTGAGGGAAAATTTTTAAGTCGGAAATGTGAAAAGAAGGAAGTTAGTGATAAAAGAAAGTTAAGAAAAAAAGACAGAACAAATATAACAGCAGGATTAAAAGAGGGCATCAAAGAAAAAGACCTAGCAGAAGAAGTGAAATTCAAACTATTGAATATACAAGGGTTACACAAAAGAAAAGATGTTAGAAGCAGAAGGCATGTTAGAAAGAGAATATGAAAATCTCCCTAACAGAAACACAACAGAAAATTAACAAAATAGATGTAGGTGAATCAGTACATAAAATAGAAGAAATAAGGGATGTTAAAGAAGAGAAAGGAGGAGGGTTAATGATAGTATATAAGTGGAAAAATGTTGTTAAGCAAACAAAACAAACTGCACAGACATATTATATGTAAAGGGTACAGTGGGGAAGGTGGTAATGGGAATAGTACTAGTATACTTCTCAGTGGAATGTAAACAGGAAGATAAAATAAGAAACAGAAATTCTATCTATCTGTTTATTATCAGACGCCTCAATCCCGATTGGGGTGGCCACAAACAAATCTCCTCCAAGTCGCCCTGTCCCCCGCCACTTCACTGCCCTGCTCCCAACTCACACCCCTCTCTCTCATATACCTCTCCACCCCATCCCTCCATCTCATCCTCGGCCTCCCCCTCCCTCTTCCCCCCTCCTCCTCACTCACATACACTCTCTTCGTCAGTCTTTCACCCTCCATCCTCTCCACATGGCCAAACCACCTCAGTGTGTTTCTCATAATGCTTCCTATCACATCCACATCCACACCACAACGCTCCTTTATATCCTCATTCATCAGCCTGTCTCTCCATGTGACTCCACAGGCTCCTCTTAAAAAACTCATTTCCACTGCTCTCACTCTTGACTTGTGTCCTTCCAACAACGTCCAAGCTTCACTTCCGTACGTTAGAGTTGGTATCACAATACTGTCATGTAGTAACTTTTTCACTTCCATGCTCACTTCCCTGTTTCTTATCATTGCTTTCAAAGAACCAGCAACCTTTCTTCCCTGCTGTACCCTTTCAAGCACTTCACCCTCCAAACCTCCATCCTTACTCATCACACTACCCAAGTACTGAAACGTACTCACATTTTCCAATTCCTCACCATCCAACCTCGCTGTACATTCACTGACTTCACCTCTCTCAAAGACCATCACTATACTCTTCCCTACATTCACCTTTAGATTCCGTTTCTTACACACTCTCTCAAACTCATCCACCAAGCCTTGCAGCTCCCCTTCGTCTTCACTCAATAACACAGTATCATCTGCAAACAACAGTACAGGGAGTTTCCAAACACTATCCTCTCTCACCAGGGCCACTCCAACATCCACTACCCTACCTTGTACCTCTTTTATTACCCCATCCATGTACAGATTGAACAACCATGGAGACATGACACATCCGTGTTTCAAACCAACTTTCAAAGAGAAAACTTCACTTAGTTCACCCTCCACACGCACTGCAGCCTTCTGCACCATCGTACATACTCTTCACAGCATTCAACAACTTCCTATCTACTCCATATGTTCCTAACACTTTCCACAATTCTTGTCTATCCGCCCTGTCATATGCTTTCTCCTAATCCATGAAAGCCGCATACAACTTATTTCCCTTCTCTAGAAACTTTTCCACTAACGATCTAAGAATGAATATCTGATCTACACAACCTCTTCCCTTCCTAAAGCCTCCCTGTTCTTCTCCAACTAATTTCTCTGTTCTTTCTCTAACTCTGTCAATAAGTATCCTACCATACACTTTTCCTATTATACTAAGAAGACAAATGCCCCTATGATTACCACACACTTCTTTTTCCCCTTTTCCTTTGTACAAGGGAATAATTATATATAGAAATTAAAAAGAATAAATGGGAGAAATTTTAGATAAAGGAAAAGACGAACCAATCATAGTGATGGGTGACTGTAATGGGCACTTAGGATTTATAGGCAAGCAAGGTGTAAATGCGCAAGGAAAAAGAATAACAGAGCTAATAATGAACACAACCTAGTATTACTAAATTGCAATGAAAAATGTGAAGGTACAGTGACCTAGAAAAGAGGAGAACAAGAAAGTGTAATAGATCTAGTAATGGCAAACAGCAGAATATATAAAATGTTTGAAAATATGAAAGTAGATGAAAAAGGTGAAGAAAAAGACCTGTTAGACCATAACCTTACTACAGTGAGTTTTAAAATAAAGGAAAATAAGTTAAAGTTTGGAAAAGGTAGATGGGAGGAAAGAGAAAACTATACAACAGATGAAAACGCATTACACAGGTTCAGGGAAGAAGTAGAAAATGAAGTTAAAAAAACGAGGGTGGAACGGTAGAAAACTTCAACAAAATAATCAAAGAAGCAACAGACAAAATACTGAAGAAGAAATATAGAAGGAAAGCAATAGATAGTGAAAGGAAAGAACCACCATGGGTAACGAAAGAAATTAGGCAAGAAATACAGAAACGTAAAAAGATTAACAGACAAATGAGAAATGAGCAGGACAAAAGAAGAAAACAGGAATTAAATAGAAGGTACCAAGAGCAAAAGAAAATAGTACAGGAAATGGTAAACACAGAGATGTTGAAACATGAGGAAAAGATAATGGAAATAAGAAAACGGCAAAATAAGAAGCTATGGGAAAATATCAATAAATTGAAAGGAAAAGAGAAAAAAGGGTGAGGAAAGCAGTTGCCTGTATAACAGTGAAGGGTCAGAGTTAGATATAGAGGAGAGCAGAAAAGCATTGGTTGAGTACTGGGAAAAAATCTACAGGCAGCACCCAAGTACAGTAAAAGAGGAATGGAACGAGGAAAAAAGACAAGAATACATAGAATCAATAGAAAAAGATAATAGTGAAGAAGAAAGTGAAAACCAAGCATTCCCAATGATTCTCAGGGAACATATAGATGCTGTGCAGGTAATAAATAAGAAAATTAAATCCATGAAACAGCCAGAGATAACACCAGCACAGGTGAAAAACTATCTAAGCAGTTTGAGATGTGGAAAAGCACCAGGACCTAATAGACTAAAACCAGACATGTATAAAGCCTTAGCCAAAAGTGATGTATGCATACAGAAGCTTACATAGTGTCTTAAGAAAGAAATTACAAGCTTAGAAAAGCCAAAGGAATGGAAGACCTTAAAAACAAAGATGGTACCAAAAGTGAAAAAACCAACAGCTCAAGATCTAAGACCCCTAGCAATGACTATTATATCCTATAAAATGTTCATGTCACTAATGAGAGACAGAGTAGAAGAACATTTGAGAAAAAACGAAGAAATACAAGAAACACAGGCAGGATTTACAAAGGGTGGAAGGAGAGAGAATAATTTGTTCATACTGCAGTATTTGGTAGAATAAAGTTACAGGAAGAGAAAACCCTTAATAGTAGTATCAATTGATTATAAAAAAAACTTTTGATTCAATAAGAAGAGGACTAATTAAAACAATGAAAGAATATCAGATACACCCATAAATTATAGAGGCCATAGCAAACATATATGAAAGTGACAGGACAAAAATTGAGCTTAGCGGAGAAACCAACGAGGAACTGGATATAACTAGTGGGATAAGGCAGGGGTGTACAGGATCAACGTTACTTTTCAAGCTAATCACATACACGATCACAAAAAGCATTGAATAGAGGGGAACAGGATTTAAGAATGAAGCGATAAGAGTAAATGTACTGTATTAAGCCGATGATGAACTGTTGGTGGCAGAAAGTATAGAAGAGGCAAAAATCAATATAAGAATATTAAAAGAAGCAAGTGAAAAGTATGTACTGAAATTAATAAGGACAAGAGTAATGTAATAATACGGAACATGACAGAACAACCAAAAAAAGTGGAAGGAATAAAGGTAGTGAACAACATAAAATATCTGGGAATGAGAATAG
>NW_027645065.1:0-4995 GCF_032717465.1 Coenobita brevimanus | reverse complement strand
ATCTGAATTCCTCCTTTTCTTCTCCTTGTCTTCTAAGCTTAACAATATCGTATCTACCAACACCAGATTTTTCCTTCTTCTGATTTTTAAGTTTAAACCTTATTTTTGCAATGCTGAGTTGATGGTCACTACCAATATCCGCTCCCCGTTTAACATGAACATCTACCAGAGAACTTCTATGCCTCCTACTGATAGCGATGTGATCAATCTGATTTTTATATTTTCCACACGGCGACACCCAAGTTGTCTTGTGTATATTGCAATGCTGAAAGAGTGTGCCCCCGATGACTAAGTCATTTGCTAGACAGAAGCTTCCAAACCTCACTCCGTTTTCACTCATCCTACTACCAACTCCCATCTTACCCATACATGCCTCAAATCCCTCATTTGAACAGCCCATTACTGCATTAAAGTCTCCAACGCAGATCAAAACATCATGTCTAGGTACCCTTCCTACTCCTTCTTGCAACTTTTCATAAAATGTGTCTTTCCTTTCATCGAGTGCATCATTAGTAGGTGCATAACACACAAACAGACTGATGTTGCCATGATTTGATTTAAACCGTGCGTATAGCAATCGCTCATCTATAGGATCCCACTCACATAAAGCCTTATTTGCTTTACAACCCAGCAACAATCCTACTCCCTGATAATGCATTCCGTCCTGTCGGCCAGATATCAATAAACGTATACCATCCTCCAAATCCAACTTATCGACTCCAGTTAATCTAGTTTCTGTCAGAGCACAAATATCAAGTCCGTAATTTTGAAAAACCTTCACTAACTCATCGATTTTACCGTCATGATTTAGCGTTCTCACATTCCAGTTACCAATTTTAATTGTATTTTTTGCATTGACAAAGGAATTAGATTGTAACTGAGGCAACCGTGAGATTCTTAGCACCCCTGCCCATTTAAGGGCTGCACGGGACTGGGGGCCATTATTGTTCTTTCAGAGTCCATCAAGGTTTCTTTGGCTAACTTCCTGAACACCTCGCCATTGTGTTGCAGTCGCAGTAGGCAGCTAACTTGCCTGATTGCCCACACCCGAAAGACCCAGCTATGCTGTAGCCAGTCACGTGCCGGCATGCTTCCCAGCCATTTCACTCTCAAGGAGTTCCTCTGCCTGAGAAAGCAACCACCCCCTGCTCCCGAGGGCTTTTGATCTGTGTAGGTAGAGGGCGATCACTCCCTCACTAGCCATATACAGTGTATATACAGTGTATAGGCTACACTCACCACACTCACCACACCAAGGGACTTTAAATGAAGAAGAAATGTGCCAACTGTGTAGAAGAAGAGAGAGGGAGCAAAGGAAGGATATATGCAGGCAATGCAAGAGGCGGGTAACAAGAGATGATGAGGGAGTACCATGTGATGACTGTGATTGCTGGTTCCACTCATCGTGTGAAAAGGTGGGAAAAACTTTGTTCAAGTTATCAGAAGATGATGAAGATATGCCGTGGTTCTGCAGGTGAGTGTTAGCACAAAGTGAAGAAAAACCTTGGTGAGACTAGGAAGATCCTGAAAGAGAATGAGAAAATTAGGACTGAGCTTGAAGTGGTAAAAGATGAGAATAGGGAAGCTACGAGGATGATAGAGCAGTTTGCAGAAATGTTGGACAGGAAGGAAGAAAGAAATGGAGTGAATGGAGATGAGACAAATTTAAGAGAGGAACTTCAGAAAATAAAAGAAGTAGGTAAATTGAGTAGAGTCAAAGACTGATAACCTAAGTGGAAAATGGGATAAATTCATGGAAAACTTTGAGGAGAAAATGTCAGAGAAAATTGAGGAAATGTTTGACGAAAGGGAAGACAGAGAAAAAAGAAAAAATAACTTAATTATCTTTAATGTGCCAGAAAACTCAGAGGGTACTGGACAGGAAAGAAAAGTACAGGAACTAGCAATATTTAAACCTAGTGGAAAATGAGCTCCAGATAGATGAAGTGAGTATTGAAGACGCTGTGAAGATAGGAAAGAGTGAAGACAGAGAGCCAGGAGGGAGGAAACCACGACCACTCTTAGTAAAACTGTCAAACACATATAAGAAATGGCAGGTGATAAAAAAATGCTAAGAAGCTGAAAGACTCTAAGAAAGAGGAATATAATAAGATGTACATAGTCCCAGACTTAACACTGAAAGATAGAGAAAAGGAAAAACAGCTGAGAGAACAACTGAACGAAAAAAGAGACAAAGGAGAAAGAGGATGGTTCATCAGGAAAGGCAAACTAGTGAGGGAAAATTTTTAAGTCGGAAATGTGAAAAGAAGGAAGTTAGTGATAAAAGAAAGTTAAGAAAAAAAGACAGAACAAATATAACAGCAGGATTAAAAGAGGGCATCAAAGAAAAAGACCTAGCAGAAGAAGTGAAATTCAAACTATTGAATATACAAGGGTTACACAAAAGAAAAGATGTTAGAAGCAGAAGGCATGTTAGAAAGAGAATATGAAAATCTCCCTAACAGAAACACAACAGAAAATTAACAAAATAGATGTAGGTGAATCAGTACATAAAATAGAAGAAATAAGGGATGTTAAAGAAGAGAAAGGAGGAGGGTTAATGATAGTATATAAGTGGAAAAATGTTGTTAAGCAAACAAAACAAACTGCACAGACATATTATATGTAAAGGGTACAGTGGGGAAGGTGGTAATGGGAATAGTACTAGTATACTTCTCAGTGGAATGTAAACAGGAAGATAAAATAAGAAACAGAAATTCTATCTATCTGTTTATTACCAGACGCCTCAATCCCGATTGGGGTGGCCACAAACAAATCGCCTCCAAGTCTCCCTGTCCCCCGCCACTTCACTGCCCTGCTCCCAACTCACACCCCTCTCTCTCATATACCTCTCCACCCCATCCCTCCATCTCATCCTCGGCCTCCCCCTCCCTCTTCCCCCCTCCTCACTCACATACACTCTCTTCGTCAGTCTTTCACCCTCCATCCTCTCCACATGGCCAAACCACCTCAGTGTGTTTCTCATAATGCTTCCTATCACATCCACATCCACACCACAACGCTCCTTTATATCCTCATTCATCAGCCTGTCTCTCCATGTGACTCCACAGGCTCCTCTTAAAAAACTCATTTCCACTGCTCTCACTCTTGACTTGTGTCCTTCCAACAACGTCCAAGCTTCACTTCCGTACGTTAGAGTTGGTATCACAATACTGTCATGTAGTAACTTTTTCACTTCCATGCTCACTTCCCTGTTTCTTATCATTGCTTTCAAAGAACCAGCAACCTTTCTTCCCTGCTGTACCCTTTCAAGCACTTCACCCTCCAAACCTCCATCCTTACTCATCACACTACCCAAGTACTGAAACGTACTCACATTTTCCAATTCCTCACCATCCAACCTCGCTGTACATTCACTGACTTCACCTCTCTCAAAGACCATCACTATACTCTTCCCTACATTCACCTTTAGATTCCGTTTCTTACACACTCTCTCAAACTCATCCACCAAGCCTTGCAGCTCCCCTTCGTCTTCACTCAATAACACAGTATCATCTGCAAACAACAGTACAGGGAGTTTCCAAACACTATCCTCTCTCACCAGGGCCACTCCAACATCCACTACCCTACCTTGTACCTCTTTTATTACCCCATCCATGTACAGATTGAACAACCATGGAGACATGACACATCCGTGTTTCAAACCAACTTTCAAAGAGAAAACTTCACTTAGTTCACCCTCCACACGCACTGCAGCCTTCGCACCATCGTACATACTCTTCACAGCATTCAACAACTTCCTATCTACTCCATATGTTCCTAACACTTTCCACAATTCTTGTCTATCCGCCCTGTCATATGCTTTCTCCTAATCCATGAAAGCCGCATACAACTTCTTTCCCTTCTCTAGAAACTTTTCCACTAACGATCTAAGAATGAATATCTGATCTACACAACCTCTTCCCTTCCTAAAGCCTCCCTGTTCTTCTCCAACTAATTTCTCTGTTCTTTCTCTAACTCTGTCAATAAGTATCCTACCATACACTTTTCCTATTATACTAAGAAGACAAATGCCCCTATGATTCCACACACTTCTTTTTCCCCTTTTCCTTTGTACAAGGGAATAATTATATATAGAAATTAAAAGAATAAATGGGAGAAATTTTAGATAAAGGAAAAGACGAACCAATCATAGTGATGGGTGACTGTAATGGGCACTTAGGATTTATAGGCAAGCAAGGTGTAAATGCGCAAGGAAAAAGAATAACAGAGCTAATAATGAACACAACCTAGTATTACTAAATTGCAATGAAAAATGTGAAGGTACAGTGACCTAGAAAAGAGGAGAACAAGAAAGTGTAATAGATCTAGTAATGGCAAACAGCAGAATATATAAAATGTTTGAAAATATGAAAGTAGATGAAAAAGGTGAAGAAAAAGACCTGTTAGACCATAACCTTACTACAGTGAGTTTTAAAATAAAGGAAAATAAGTTAAAGTTTGGAAAAGGTAGATGGGAGGAAAGAGAAAACTATACAACAGATGAAAACGCATTACACAGGTTCAGGGAAGAAGTAGAAAATGAAGTTAAAAAAACGAGGGTGGAACGGTAGAAAACTTCAACAAAATAATCAAAGAAGCAACAGACAAAATACTGAAGAAGAAATATAGAAGGAAAGCAATAGATAGTGAAAGGAAAGAACCACCATGGGTAACGAAAGAAATTAGGCAAGAAATACAGAAACGTAAAAAGATTAACAGACAAATGAGAAATGAGCAGGACAAAAGAAGAAAACAGGAATTAAATAGAAGGTACCAAGAGCAAAAGAAAATAGTACAGGAAATGGTAAACACAGAGATGTTGAAACATGAGGAAAAGATAATGGAAATAAGAAAACGGCAAAATAAGAAGCTATGGGAAAATATCAATAAATTGAAAGGAAAAGAGAAAAAAGGGTGAGGAAAGCAGTTGCCTGTATAACAGTGAAGGGTCAGAGTTAGATATAGAGGAGAGCAGAAAAGCATTGGTTGAGT
>NW_027645064.1:0-4995 GCF_032717465.1 Coenobita brevimanus | reverse complement strand
AAAATAAAAGAAATATGCATAAAATGCAAAAACAGCTAAGTTTAGAAAAAGCAGAAAGAATTCTAAGAAGTTGCAATAAAATGAAAATTGGGAAAACTTTTTGGAGGAGCATTGTGCTGCCGTCAATACTGTTTGGAAGCAGTAACATAACTTATACAGAAAGTGACAGACAAATTACAGAAAATAGAAAATAGAGTGTTCTGGCAGGTCTTAGGAGCTGCAAAATATACTCCAGTATGTGCAATGAGAGGGGTAGTGGAAGCCTCAATGATGAGGACAAGAATAATGAAAGAAAAACTGAATTACATGAAGCACATTAAAGATGGAAAACGATCTGCTGCAAATAATTCTGAGAGATTATAAAGGAAAAAGGAAACCATGAATGGATAAAGACAGCTAGGAAATATATGGAAGAACTTAATATAACCAGGATTGACAGAGTAACAAAGAAGCAGATTATGGAAAAGACAAGAAACCTGGATACAGAAAAATGGAAAGAAGACATGGCAAGTAAGACGAGTTTGTATATGTACAGGGAAAGGAAGGGAGATATAAAGGAAGAAACAATCTATGACAACTACTCATCATCAGTGACATTATTTAAAGCAAGAACAAATATATTACAACTGAAAGACAGAAATAGACAGACAAACGGGCTTACAGAGTGTAAGTTATATGGTGCTGAGATAGGAGATATCAAACATTTCATATTAACATGTCCAGGACTACAAACTGAAAGACAAAAAGTAACAGAACTACGGAAGCCATACCAGGAGAATGAAACTCAAATAAATGATTTTTTTTTATTTGACAAAAGGAGAATGGAAGAGAAAAAGGAAGCACTTCATCAGATGTGGACTAAAAGACAGAAGAGGATAAAAGAAGAAGAAAGACAGCTTAGAGAAGAGTGAAGAAAAAGGAGGTGCCATTGCAAAGGCAATACTTCCGACAACACCTGAACCTGAACCTGCTTCAGCATTTCATCACACACTCCATCAGTTCCAGGGCCTTTCCCCATTTTAACTTTCTTTATTGCTTCCACAGCTTCCATCCTACTGATTTCTTCCTCTCTTCTCACATCTCTTCTTCTCCCAGCCATTCCCCAGCCACTTACACTTGCATTACTTTCATTCTCTGTGTTCAACAATTCCTTAAAGTGTTCTCTCCATCTGCTCACTTTTTCTCCCTTCTCTTTCACTCCCCTACTAACTTCTTTGGCACCCTGTCTAATTAAAATTAATACCCATTAAATTAAATTAAATTCCCATTTAAATTCAAGTTAATACCCATTATTAGAAATAAAACACGAAAAATAAAAGAATAGTTTATAAAATACCAATTACTTATAAATGTGGAAGAAGGCCCACCTCCCGAAGAAAACTAAAAACATCAGTAAAATTGCTAGAGGCTCCACCAAGCATCGAAGGCAGACAGTTGGCATCATCTACCTTCTTGTGCGTAAGGAGGAATCTCTGGTGTAGGTCCCCCAGACTTGGACACTCGACCAGCAAGTGACATGCAGTAAGGGGAACAAGGCAATCATCACAGTACGGCTAAGTCCTACCACTCGTCAAGAACCCATGCATAAGCCGAAAGTGCCCTCGGCACAGCCACTCTGAAATTTTTTTTTAGCTTGGTATGGTTAACACCAACCCACTGTCTCTGCCAACACATACGAATTGCGTATTGCAAGTAAGGTATTATATCAGAAGCGGGAACCAGGTAGTCAGCAGGCAGCTGTCGAGAAGACACAGCCTTAGTTAAAGTATCTGGCTTCTCATTGCCCATCACACCAACATTTGTGGGAAACCAGCAAAAATCTACACAATCGCCAGTGGAGGGGATGCATTTGAAGACTCCAGTGCAGACAGAGCACTATGGGAGGCACTATAAATCATAAAATCAGTTTGGGTGAGAGCAAAAGTGATTTGGAGGGCAAATAAAATTGCAGTCAGTTCTACCATATACACTGACGCAACACCAGGAAGGCTGCCCTCCCCCCCTGCCTACTGAAGGAAGGGAAGACAACACCAAAGCCTACTCCTGTATCAGTCTTCAATCCATCAGTAGAGACAGATATAGAACCCTCGTGAGTGGAGGCATGCTCCAAAAAGAAAGAGAGGGACAGCTGAGAGGGAAATAAGCCCTTTTTTCCAACAATGGACTAACAGAATGTTACACGAGGTAGTAGCCAGAAACCCACCCTCGGGATCCGATGTGGACAGACTGCCAGTCTTGGAACAGGGAGGGCTAACATAAAAGACCGGACCCTGTGACCAAAGGGCTTCGGGAAACTAGAATGGTAGTCATAAATAGATGATCGGGAATCCTGGGAGAAAATGGCACAAGAAACAGAGTTTGGAAGGAGGTCAAGACGATACCAACATATCATCATCAATGACTGGTGATGCAAAGCCATCAGCATGCACCAAGAATCTCAAAATCAGGGATGACCCGAATGCCCCAGTTGCCAATCATACACCAATATGATGCACAGAATCTAATCTCTGGAGACGGGCATCGGTTGCAGAGGAGTAGACCTCACACCCATATTCAAGTCTAGAAAGGATAGATCTATGCAAGAAGAGGAGGATCTGACAATCAGCACCCCAAGAAGTACAGTATGTCCCCAAATCCTCAGAGGACTCAAAGCCTTAATACAGGTTGCCTTCATAGAATGAATATGAGGAACCCATGTTAGTTATCTATCAAAAAGAAGACCCCAAAACCGAATCCCTTCCACACAGGATATCTTTCGACCATAAAGATACAGGTCAGGGTCTGGGTGAACCCCCCAAAGACGACAGAAATGTATAGCCACTATCTTTTGTAAAGAAAAATGGAAGCCACGAGACTCAGGCCACTCAGAAGTTGTATTACGAGCCAGCTGCAACTTCCTCTCCATCACAGAAGGAAAATGAGAGGTTATCTAACATAATGAGTCTCACACTCCATCAGGAAGTACACTGATTATTCTGTTGATGACCACAGCAAAGAGAGTAACACAAAGGTTAATCCCCTGTGCCTTCCCATTTTCAAGTGCACGAGCATTAGAAAGCACCCCTCCCACTCGAACCCTTAAAAACGGTTAGATGAAAACTGTGAATAAAAATAGGCAAGTGCCCACGAAGACCAAACTCATTAAGTGAAAGTAATATGCTATGTCGCCAGGTAGTGTCGTATGCCTTCTAGACTTCGAAGAAGATAACAACTTGGTGTTGGTTAGTGGAGAAAGCCTCACAGAAAGAAGATTCCACGGACAGTAGGGCATCAGTGGTAGATTGCGTTTTATGAAAACCACATTGGATTGGTGACGAGTAATTGCCCCTCTCTATGTACCACATGAGTCGGCCATTTACCATCTTCTCCAACATCTTGCAAACAAAGGAGGTCAGAGAAATGGGATGGTAATTTGTAACCTGCAGTTGATCCTTTTCATGCTTAGGGATGGAGTTGTAGTTCACATCCTCCGAAAAGCCACAAAATATTGAGTGTCCCCACGATAGTGTCGAAGCAGAGAGAAGACAACCCATTTGGTTCTCACTGCAGAGGTGCATTCAAGGGTTCACCAAGGAATGGATGTTTAGGAAATTAACCACAGGTCTTGGGAATAGATAGAAGAGCTGTTGAGGTCATTACATCAGTTATATAAGCCATTACCTCATCAGCACTAACAAACCATCCGCAGTGCGGTCAATGGAACATAACTCTCTGGAGAGTGGCCAGTTCGCTTTATCCAGGCGCCAGCGAGGAAGATGACATTGTGGTTCACACACAGCAGAAGATAATCGGGAAGTGATCACTGCCATGTAAATCTGGCAACATATTCCACCTAAAATCTAATATAGAAGTAGTGAATGTAGAGACAAATCAATGGCCGTGAAAACACCACTCTGACTATGAAAGTACATCATTTCACCTGAATTCAACACCCCCAACTCCTCATCCTCCACCAAATGAGCCAGCATAGCATCTCTAGGGTTGGTCATACTGTTGCCCCACAGTAGGTGATGACCATTCAGATCATCCAGTAAAAGAAAGGGGGATGGAAGGTCATGAACAAGGCAGGAGAAAAAGACTACACACCGTATATTGACGGTGAAGGAAAACCTGATTGGCAACAACCTGCAGTGGAGTTGAAAGACTCAGGCAAGTGAATGAGACATCACAGCAAACTAGGACAGCAGTACCACCATGATGTCCTTGGCTAGTATGAGGATCAGAAAAAAAAAATACATGGTAACCAGGAGGACCGGCAGAGGCAGCATCCCCAACCATGGTCTCCTGGATGCATATACATACTGGGGAAAAGTGGGCAATAACACTATGCAATTCCTCCCAACTAGCATGTAAACAACGACAGTTCCATTGAATTATAGATCCCATAGTGGAGTGACATCATATCTGGGCACTCCCAGTACCACATTTCTGGACACTGGGAACCTTGATGGGTTTCCAAGTACTTGGCCGAGGGTCAGGTTTATTTACCCATGGAGAGCGAACATGGGTCCATAGGTACAATCACGGAAAGTTCCGCATTACCTACTGTTCGGAGCATTGGTGGTCAATGAATACTCACGAAACATCAGCCAGACCCCACATGTCTGGTAACTATGAATGGGAGGGAGGGTGGCTGGGGGGTGGGAGATTTTGGAGTGTTGCTCACGTCACAGTATCAATAGCCAGTGATAATGCGTCCGACGTATTCAGAGTGCAAAGCGGTATATTGTTTGTATGGTATTACACTGTCCTCTGTGTCTGTCTTCATCACTGCATATTATATGATACATGTTTACTGTCAAAGGTATGGTTCTTTGCCCTCGTTTTGTAAAGTTCGATAGGAATTATCATTACAAAGGCTGAACTTGCAAATAGGACTTCCCACGTCATTTTGTCTAACGGAAAACGAAAAGTCTGTTCATCGTTCATATAGATTACTGTACTTTTTTATATATTATTATTATTGTTACACACTGCCCTAGATGAATAATTACC
>NW_027645063.1:0-21514 GCF_032717465.1 Coenobita brevimanus | reverse complement strand
TACCAGATAATACTCAGTGAATGGAAGATATATTATTACAGATACAAAATATTATTAATAATGGCTGACATAACCTAACATTAATCACAAAAATCTCACTAGGCCTAAGAATTAACAATTATGCTACGCAGTACAAGAGAAAATGCAATAACATTTATACTCAAATTACACAGCTGCTAGATGGTTGGAGACTTCCTGAGCACTCACAATAATAACAACTGTACAGGGGAGGACAGAGATGTGAACAAAATGAGGAGTAGATCTAAGTGGCAATAATGCAGAGACTGAGCTCATTATATAGGGGCCGGCAGAGCTTGATACAACTTGTAAGAAGGACGCGCAAATGAAGCCAGAGGGGACAAAGAGTTGACAATCCTGCTCTGAACAACAGAAAGAACGACTTACTCTACTATAACGGTAGAAGGGGGGACTGAGGTAGAACACGCTCGTGATCAAACATGCAGCATACTGTACGTTAGAATTACACAAAGGATGATGAAATCATAGGCTATGTAACACCTCCCCACAAAGAAAAAGAAATTTACAAAGGAAATTTCTTATTACTCTAAAACAATCTGTCTAAAGTCTAGATAAGCAATCTGCAATAACATTTTCTTTCCCTTGACATGTTGTATGTCTAATGAATACTCCTGAAGAAGTAGACTCCATCTTGTCAATCTCTGATTTTTATCTTTAAACTTACTAAGGAATTTCAGTGGGTTATGATCGGTATAAATGACTATGGGGTCAAAACCAGAACACAAATAAAATGAAAAATGCTGTAAACCCAAAATCAAGGCCAAAAGCTCTTTCTCAATAGTTGAGTAGTTCTTTTGAGGTGGAGTGAACTTCTTACTGTAATAAGATACAGGGTGTTCAATACCCTGATCATCCTCTTGCAGCAAAACAGCCCCAGCTCCTGTATCACTTGCATCAACAGCCATCTTAAAAGGCTTAGCAAAATTTGGAGTAGCGAGCACTGGCTGACTTAATAGGATAGCTTTAAGTTTGTTGAAAGAGGATTCACAGTTATCGGTCCAGACAAATTTAACTCCCTTTTTCAGTAGGTCTGTAAGTGGTGATACAAGAATTGAAAAGTTAAGAACAAATCTCCTGTAATAACCTACCATTCCCAAAAATCTTTGTAGCTCTTTCCTACTTTTAGGTCTGGGAAGATCACTTATAACCTGAACCTTAGCTGCTGGTGGTGCAACATGTCCATCACCAATTACATACCCAAGGTACTGAACTTTAGCTTGACCAAACTCACACTTTGATAAATTAGCTACAAGATTAGCCTGAACCAAACGCTCAAGAAATTTACTGACATGGCATAGGTGATCTTTCCAGTTGTCACTGAAGATTAATACATCATCAATATAAACAACACACCCTGCCAAACCCTCTGTTACAACATTCATGAGCTTCTGAAATGTGGCTGGTGCATTCTTCATACCATATGGCATTACAGAACATGCAAAAGTCTTTCCTAGTGTTACAAAACATGAGATCTCCCTAGCACGTTCAGTCATAGGTACTTGCCAGTATCCCTTTAACAAATCAAACTTACTTATGTACCTAGCCTTTCCGATCTTGTCTATGCAATCTTCCACACGAGGGAGAGGGTAAGTGTCTGTTTTGGTTATCTGATTAACACGTCTGTAGTCGATGCAAAGCCGCTGTGACCCACCTGGCTTAGGGACTAGAGTGACAGGAGAACTCCACTCGCTCTGACAGGGCTCAATCATCTTGTGGTCCAACAGGTAGCCAAGCTCCTTCTGGATGAGAGGAACTTTCACTGGGTTCACACGGTAAGGAGGCAGTTTAATTGGCTTTGCGTCTCCAACATCGACATCATGCATCAACACAGTGGTTCTTCCTGGAGTGGCACGGAACACTTGCGGGTACTCCTGCAGTAATGCCGAAAACTCCTGCCTTTCCTCGGGAGCTAGATGAGAAAGCTTAGTCTGGAGATCATTCATGATATCAGGATTCTTCCCCAAACTATCACTCAGGCTCATGCTGCATGGGAGAACTTCACTTGCAGACTCGGGTGGAACAGCTACAGTGCAGACTGGATTATTTTCGTCCTGCCTGTGATATAACTTTAGCATGTTGATGTGACAAAGTTGCTTGTTCTTTCTACGATCTGGTGTGGCGATGACATAGTTGACATCACTGAGTTTCTTCTCCACGAAATAAGGACCACTAAACTTGGCTTGAAGAGGTTGCCCATGCACCGGTAGCAGAATCAAAACCTGATCTCCTGGCTGAAAGTGGCGTAACCTGGACTTCTTATCATACCAAGTCTTCATCTTCTCCTGAGCAGCTCCTAAATTCTCTCTCGCCAGCTGTAAAGCAGTGGACAGCCGTTCTTTGAACTTCATCACATACTCCAGCAGGTTGACGTCATCTTCCTCCGACAGCCAGCATTCCTTGAGTAGCTTAAGGGGTCCTCTTACTTCATGGCCAAACAGTAGTTCAAAAGGTGAGAAGCCCAGTGATTCATTTGGAGATTCTCTTGCGGCAAATACAACGAATGGAAGACCTTTATCCCAGTCTTTCTGATGTTCCAAACAGTATTTCTTGAGCATCGATTTGAGTGTTTGATGATATCTCTCCAACGCTCCTTGGGTCTGGGGATGGTAAGCTGAAGACGTGATCTGGGTGATGCCCAACTCTTTCAGAGACTGCTTGAAAACATTTGACATGAAATTACTTCCCGGTCTGACTGTACCTCCTTGGGCAGACCAAACTTTGTGAAGAACCCTAGCATTTCCTTAACCACGTTCTTTGCTGAGATATTTCTAAGTGGAATGGCTTCAGGATAACGAGTAGCCATATCAATCAGGGTCAACACATAAGAAAATCCTGAAGAAGTCTTAGGAAGAGGGCCCACAATATCCACCAACACACGGGTGAATGGCGCCTCAAAAGGAGGAATGGGAACTAGAGGTGCAACCTTTTCGGTCTGATTACACTTCCCCACAACTTGACAGGTGTGACAAGACTTACAATACCAGGAAACATCCCTGAAGATACCTGGCCAGTAGAAGTGTTTCAAAATGCGTGCCACAGTCTTCCTCACTCCAAGGTGTCCTGCCAAACTGGAATCATGAGCCACTCTAATGATATCCTGCCTACAAACACGAGGGATGACAACTTGATGTACAACCTCCCATTCACAGTCGGCTGATGCTGTTGGGGGTCTCCACTTCCTCATAAGTACTCCTGACTTTATATAATAACAAGTAGAAGCACCAGCTGACTCTTCCTCACTGCAAGCAGAGTTAGCTAGACCTTTCAACTCAGGGTCAGCAACCTGCAACTCAACCAACTCTTGACGAGACAAATTATCAACACTACGGGGTACTGCCTCATCTGGTGAGTGGTCCAAATTAGCAAGAAAAGTGTCAGCTAGGATAACATCATCATCATCATTATCCTCTAAGTCACCAGTAACTTTAGACTTAGCCCTAGTGACAGCACATGCAGAGAAACACATCAGGGACATCACAATCCTGGGTCGCAGCCACTGGCTCACTAGACAACTGAGGAGCTGGACACACTTGACTTCCACCAATATCATTTCCAAGTAAGAAAGTTACACCTGACATTGGGAGTGTCTCAACCAACCCAACCATAACGGAACCATTAACAAAACCAGACTCTAAATTCACTCTGCACAGAGGGACAGAGAAGTAATTATTCCCTACACCTTGTAAGATTACAGTTTCATCAGAGGAATTAACATTAGAGCCTAGAACACTGGTCAGCATAAGGGATTGGCAAGCACCTGTATCACGATATATTTTAACTGATTTCCTGTCATTACTGTCCAGAGGACTGACAAAACCATCAGACAGGAAATTAGCACATGAACTCTTGAGAGTGTCATCCGTGTTACTGCTCAAAAGAGGAGCTCCATCATAAGAATTTAAGTTACCCTCGAAGCAGGTTCAGTTAACTCAGTTAAAGAATTCTGGGAACTCTCAAGGGTGGACACTAGACCAATTGACTGAATATTTAAAGACTCCTTTTTGTTCACATCACGCTGTCTCCTGAAACATTTCTCCGTAGTATGACCAAGCTTACTACAATAAGTACATTTACTTTTCTGAAATCTAGAGGTGAAGCTGGTATTTACTTCCTGAGAAACATCATCTTTATTCTCTTTCCTGTTACCTGTACTCTGAGTAGAGGCAACGTACTTACTCTCAGCTTTCCTTTTTCTTTAGAATATCTCTTGTGAGTGAGAACATATTCATCAGCTAAAACTGCAGCATCAGACAAATTATCTATTCTTTTCTCATCAAGATATAGGCTTACATCTTTACTAATACACCTTTTGAAGTCCTCCAGCAAAATCATCTGCTTAAATTTGTCCAAAATCAGAATCCACATTCTTAGAATTTAACCACTGCTCTAACAGATCTTCTTTGATTTTTGCATACTCAACATGGGATTGCTTATCTTGCTTATAAGTTGTCCTAAATTTTACTCTATAGGCTTCAGGAACAAGCTCATAGGCCTTAAGAATCAAGCTCTTAACTACATCATAATTATCAGATTGATCCTGAGGCAAAGATGCATAAGTTACTTGAGCTTTACCGGTGAGAACAGTTTGAAGGAGTACTGGCCAATACTTTTGGGCCAATTAAAACCTGTAGCTACCCTCTCAAACAACTGAAAATACTTTGTTAAATCAGATTCATTAAAAGGAGGGACAAGTTTAACATTTTTAGCCACATCAAAATCATCAGAGCTAGATGATCCAGTTCCACCTTGTTTCATGCGATACTCATGGTCTGCCTGAATCCTAGCAAGTTCAACTTGTGCCTGAAACTCAGCCTCCTGAATACGAGCCTGAGACTCAGCCTCCTTAGCCTGAGACTCAGCCTCCTTAGCACGAGCCTGAAACTCAGCTTCCTTAACACGAGCCTCCTGCAGAGCTAGCTGTAACTTAGCTATTTCAATCTGCGTTTGCTCATTTGGAGGAGTTACATTAAACAAGCTTTTATTAATCATGCCAACAATTTGATCTTTAGAATGATGAGAGTGAACTGCAATTCCCAATTGTTGAGCAACAAGCTTAAGTTCATTCTTTGTTCTGTTTTCTACATCACACACTGTTTGCACATTTGACAAAAAATCTTTGGCTTCATCAAGCGTAGTAATAGTAGACATCATGAATAAATCACAGTCACAAAATATCAAGCAATATCCTTATGATAATATCCTGAATATCCTGATAAGAGGTCGCCAAATTTATGTTACGGAACAGAGAAAGATAATGTACACTTTAAGTGAGAATACTAAAAATCACTACTGTCCCGTAAAGTTCCAGGTTCAAAACAAAAGAGTTAGGTAAAATTACAAGTTAAAGTTTAATGCTCAAACTAACAACAAAACATTCAGGACTCATAAGGATAATGTAATGGCAAAAACAGGTTAAATATATGGTTAACTGCAATAGCCTCTATTAACACGAAATTAGCAAGAGTAAATTTATCTAAGTCAGCCCTGATAAAATGAAATACCAGATAATGCTCAGTTAATGCAAGATAAATTATTACAGATAAAAACTATTAATAACAATGACTGACATAGAAACACATGAACCACAAAACCTTCACTAGGCCTAAGAATTAACACCTTATGCTACACAGTACAAGAAAAAATGCAATAACAGTTATACTCAAATTACACAGCTGCTATATGGTTGGAGACTTCCTGAGCACTCACAATAATAACAACTGTACAGGGGAGGACAGAGATGTGAACAAAATGAGGAGTAGATCGAAGTGGCAATAACGCAGAGACTGAGCTCATTATATAGGGGCCGGAAGAGCTTGATACAACTTGTAAGAAGGACGCGCAAATGAAGGCATGGGGAGAAAGAGTTGACAATCCTGCTCTGAACAACAGAAAGAACGACTTACTCTACTATAACGGTAGAAGGGGGGACTGAGGTAGAAGACGCTCGTGATCAAACATGCAGCATACTGTAAGTTAGAATTACACAAAGGATCACGAAATCATAGGCTATGTAACAATTTATATATATATATATATATATATATATATATATATATATATATATATATATATATATATACAGTATATATATATATATATATATATATATATATATAAATATATCAGTATATATATATATATATATATATATATATATATATATATATATATATATATATATATATATATATATATATATATATATATATATATATATATATATATATATATATATATATATATTATATATATATATATATATATATATATATATATATATATATATATATATATATATACACCCAGGTAGTACCAATCGTAACCCACAAGTGGCGTCAAAACATCCGTACGCTTCCCCACCAAATGTCCAAAGTGGCGATGCCACTGAGAATAGCCATTCCCAACTGCCACCACATGTCTAACAGAAACTGCAAGCTACAAGTCAATTAAAAGCAATCGTCCCTTCTGCACCAAATGTCCAAAGTCGCCTGGTCACCGGAAGTTGTGTTTCCCAGTGGCCAACACGTGTGTAAGACAAACTACAAACCACAAGTCAGGTGAGAGTGCCCGTCTGCCTTATGACAGAAGGGTGAATATCCTGCCCACAACCTCGCTTCTCTCCCCCTCCTGTCCCTTTTACATACCCTCCCATGCTCCTTGCCTTGCTGGCTGAGGCCTCCCGGCTCCCCATCACTCCCTCATCCCCTCCCCTCCTTTGCACTGAAAGCACTGACCCGTCACTTTTAAAAGTGTTTGGCAATTTATTCGAATGATATTGGTCATATCAAAATTCTGAGAAATTCACGGAAAAGCTCATGAAATTCTGCGTCTAGACATATGCTTAACTCTTGCAAGGTATGGGCTGAATTTTGCCTAGGATGGTGAGAAGCTTTATAAAGGTAAGTTTTACTCTTGAACCTCATTTATTCTCGCAACAGTTTTATTTTACTCATCAGTTTTCTGTGTTTTTATTAGCTTATAGTATAAACACCAGCAAAGATGATGGTAGTAGTAGTAGTGGTTGTTCCCTATGCAGTCTGGCCAAACATCCCCGAGTCCCTTAGGAAGGCCATGGCCGAGACCGGGCTTTCCCACAGAGCTCTCAAAGAGTGTATGTTGTGTTGTTGGCGTAGGTGATTGTGTGCAATGCAGTATTCCATAATGTGCTTAATAGTATCGGGTGCTGTGCTGCATCCTGGACAGGCATCAGCAACGGAGTCATCCAGCCTCTTCTGGTAGCTTAAGGGGGCTGGATGGTGCCCACCTCTCAGCCTGGCCAGGTGGACCCTGTCCTCACGAGGAAGATAGGATTCAGAAGGGTGGATGTCAGGAGGCCGTGCATGCAGCTGTGTGTTGTCTTTAAGTGACTGAATGGAGCGGCGAGTGATCTGAGTGTGGATATGCTTCTGGAAGCTGGTCTGAGGTGGGCGAGGGGGGAGAGATGACAGTATTTGTGTATGGTATCGTGTGCTGGGTGTTGTTTTGATGTTCCTTGGTGTGGGTGGATGTGCTGCCATGTACTGTAGTGGATGTTGTGGGTTTGTGGAGGCTGCAGCAAGAAACTGGGTGCCTCTCATGTCTAGGTGATCCTTGACTTTGAGGACTTTGGTTTCTTGATGTAGGTGGTCTGTGGGTGTAGTAGCTGTGCAGCCTGTGATTATTTTTAGGGCCTTGTTCTGTATGGTCTGTAGAGTGTTGTAGTGTGTTTTGGTGAGGTTAGAAGCCCAGGCAGGGCTTGCATAATTCATCACTGAACGTATGTATTGTTTGTATACTGTGGTGGTGGTTTCTTTGTTGTGTCCGAATGTTGTATGGGCAAGTGACCTCAAAGCATTGAGTCTTGGTGTTATTTTATTTTTAATGTTTGTGATGTGTTGTTTAAATGACATTGATGTATTGTATGTTACACCAAGGATTTTGTGTGTGTGTGTGTGTGTGTGTGTGGTAGGGGAGTGTTGTTTATGGTGAGGTGTGGGATGTGACTGTGTTCTGCTGTCCAGTTTGTGAGAAGAGTCACTGTAGATTTGGCTGGGGCTATTTTGAGCCTGTTTGTGGTGAACCATTCGTGTAGTGTGTTGAGGTAAGGTTGAATGATGTGTGCAGCTGTGTTTGCGTTTTGGTGTGTACATGTAAGTGCTATATCATCTGCATAGGAAGCTATGTGTATCTGTGGTGTGTGGGGTGTGTGTACGTCGTGCATGTATAGGTTAAAGAGTGTAGGGGACAAAACAGATCCTTGGGGGACGCCGTTTGTGAAGTTTCTGATGTTAGAAGACTGACCGGCAAATGTTACGTGTGCACATCTGCCTGCTAAGTAGTTTGCCAGCCATCTTTTTGTGTTATTGTGCATGTTTGTGTTGAGTATTTTGTTTGTGAGGTTGTGGTGGGGGATGGCATCAAAAGCTTTGCTAATGTCTAGTGTGATTAGGAGTGTTCTGTGTGGTGGCCTAGCTGAATTCATGCCATCGAAAACTCTCTGTGTAAGGTCTGTAAGAAGGGTGTTTGTGGAGTGTAGTGGCCTAAAGCCATGTTGTGACTGGGCTAGGGGAATGTGAGGTGTGACTAGTTGTAGTACCAGTCGTTCAGTGACTTTAGAGGGGAGCAGAGGAGTGTGATGGGGCGATGTGAGGAGGGTAACGTGGGGTCTTTGTTGGGTTTAGGGATAGTGATGATATTGCCATGCTTCCAGATGTTGGGTATTATGTTGTGTGAGTAGCTGTAGTTTGATATGTTGGTGAGTGCTTGTATGCCTTGTGGTCCTAGGTGTTTAAGGTGAATGTTGCTTATGTTGTCTGGTCCACAGGCAGATGAGTGCTTGAGGTTGTTAATGATGTGCTTCGTCTGGTTGTAAGTGAAAGGTGCGTAGTCTGGGTCTGTGGGGAACTGTCTCTTACGTCGGATGATACGTCGGTCTTCGGGATGGGGGTTTAGATGGCTGACTTGTGAAAAGTGATTGATGAGAGTGTTTGCTTGTTGTTTGTTTGAGGGTATGGTGTCTGTTGTTGTGATGGCAGCGTGTGATTGTGTGGTGTTGCTGTTGGAAAGTGTGATGCTGTTTAGTGTTTTGTAGAGTTTGCTGATGTTTGTTTTGTGGTCAAGTGTTTGGAGGTAATTTTTCCAGTTTAGTGTTTGCTGTTCTGATATTTTATTGTTTATCTGAGTGTTGAGTTCTTGTATTTGTTGTATGGTGTCTTGTGTATGGGGTGTTGGGGAGTGTCGCAGTGTGTCCCGTTGTCTGATGAGGCCTTGAATTTCTGGTGTGAAGTTGGGGTTGTGTCTCTTTCTGTTGCCTCTAGGGATGTGTCTTTTGTCTGCGTTTTGTATGATTGTATTGAAAGTGTGCACAGCGGTGTTGATGTTTGTGATGGGTGTACTGTTTAGTGTTTCGAAATGTTGTTCTGTTTCAGTTACAAAGGCCTCCCAGTTGGCTCTCTTATATTCAGTGTATGTGTTTGTGGCCAGCTGGGGTGATTCTGGTTTTGGTAGTGATGATGATTGGGAGGTGATCAGAACCTAGGGTTTTGACCACTCTCCATGATGTAGTGGGGGCGAGGTTTGGGGAGCAGAAGGTGATGTCTGGAGATGATGGGAGGAAGAGGGCTTGGTGTGGGATATGGGTATGTTGGTCTAGACTGTTTAGTATGAAAAGATGATCTGTCTGGGATTGTAGTACCAGCCCTCTGTCTGTGTCAGGGTTGTTGACATGCCAGGCCGACGACTTGGCGTTGAAATCACCACCCAGGATGATGTTGGGTATGTTAGTGATGTGGTGTATCTGTGGAGAGTAATTGTGTGGTACTGTGGGGGACGATTGGGTTGAATGTATGTGTTAGCGATTGTTATGTGTGATTTGTTACCAGTGCGTATTTTAATTGATTGTATTTCTGTTGTGGTGTCATGTGGGGGGAGAAGTGACTTTGTGTGTGCACTGGTATCTGCAAAGTTGATGGATTTGTGTACCAGGGTGATGAGTCCACCGCCACCACCGTCGGCCCGGTCTTGTCGAATGGTGGTGAAGTTATGAAATGTCGGTGTTTTCTGTGCTCTGTGTAGTTTTGTTTCTTGTAAGATGGCAATGTGTATGTTCTGTTGTTTGATGAATTGTGTGAGTTCATGTATTTTGGTGTTTATGCCATCTATGTTTAACTGAAGGATGTTTATGTTGTGTGTGATGTGTGTTGGCTGCTGCAGCACGGGGGGGAGGTGGTGTGGGTGGAGGGGAAGGGGTAGGAGGAGGTTGTGATGGAGGTAAGGGTTGAGGTGGATTAGGATGGGTTGGAATGGGAGGAGTTGGGGGACTGGATGGTGTGGGAAGGGTCGGTGGGTTTGGCTGTGGAGGTGTGAAGGAAGTAGGAGTAGGATTGGAAGGAGGGTTGATGGGTAGGGGGAAGGAGCATAAGGAGCAGGTCCAGGTGTTTGTGTAATGTTTTCTGGATGCAAGTGTTGTGCAGGTGTAATGGGTCCAGTTCTTGCAGGAATTGCACTGAACTGAACCCTTTGTCTGTCGGCTCGACGTGATAGGTTTTGAGCATGTTGGACATATGTATTTGTTGGTGGGTCCTGGATTGCTCTCAATGTCCCCGGCTAGAAGAAGTCGTCGAGAAATGACAGCCGGGGAGTCATTTCTTGGGTGTAGAAAAACGGTGTTGTTGTGTGTGTGTTGGGAGATGTGGTACTTGCCCGGCCACCCCAGGTACTCGAGCCCCGTGAGGGCCGGGGTTTGCGGTGGTTTGGCCCCCATGCTGTCCTCTTCTCTTCTTCAGCTCTGGGGGTAGACCCATGACGAAGACACCCACCGCTCCAGATCTAAGATGATGGTATACCATTTACACCAATATAAAATATATTTGGCCTATTTTTTTTCCCGTCTTCAGGTTTTTGTGGTTGTTGTTGATAATGTTTCTTGGTGTTTAGCATTAACATGCTTTCCTATGTGTGTTTTGATGTCTCAATATACAGAATGACCTGATAACACTGCCAGAAGTTGACAGTACATATAGGTAATTTTTTTTTTTTTTATGTGTTTTTCTTGTGAGCATTACTTTGGATATCATGTGTCTTTTGATGTCTAAATATGGCAGATTGACCTGACAACAGTGCCAAAATTGGAACTCCACAAGTGCACATACATTAGTGCATATAGGGTATTTTTTGGTTTTCAGTGTTTTTTGTAATATTTTTCATGAGTTTAAAATTATTTTGGATATTCATATGTGTGTTTTGATGTCTAAATATGTGAATACCAGAAAGCACTGGAAAATTAGAATGATACAAATAGTGCATAAGTAGGTGTGCATTTTTTTTTTTTGCATGGTTTCTTGGTGTTTCAAATTATTTTGATATTATGTGTGATTGATGTCTAAATATGACAGAATGACCGGGAAGCACTGCAAAATTAGGAGTGGTACTGTACATACAGCAGTGTATAGTTATAGTGGCATTTTTTTTTTTGCAAGGCTGGTGTTAAATTAGTTTAATATCCTATGTGTGTTTTGATGTCTAAATAACGCCTGAATGATCAGAAAATACTACCAAAGTGGGCAGTGATACTGTAGAAATAGCTTAGGTGTAGGTTTGACGTTTATAGCTAGGGTCTGGCTAGTACGACAACTGTTCTTTATCCAGACATTGCCACTAGGACGTGCTGGCTCTAAAGTGGATAATTGAGGGACTACTGTGTGTGTGTGTGTGTGTGTTTGGGATATATATATATATATATATATATATATATATATATATATATATATATATATATATATTGTATATATATATATATATATATATATATATATATATATATATATATATATATTTAGCAGTATTCTATCTATCTATCTATCTATCTATAAGGCTGCTTAGAAAGGGGGAGACAGGAGACACACTCTGTTACTCATCCATTCAAACACATATATGCACTTCCCCAAGGGGAGAACGGACAGATCCTCACCGAACACCACACAAGTATGCAATGAATCAATGACATCCGCAGCAGCCCGACAGCAGAGTGGACCCTGCCACATCATAACAGACCCATCTTACCCGCACCTGATGGCTAGCTGATCAGACCAAAGCGGGAGAATATCCCCTCAGGGCTGCGTCATCACTTATTCATTCACAATTTCTCTCCATTTATTTCTGTCACGCACAGCCACTCTTCCTTCCTCAACAGACATCCCTCTCGCATCCAGTCTCCCTTCACACTGTCCATCCATCCTATTCGTAGTCTTCCTTTCAGCCTGACACCTCTCACATCAGATCTAGTTATCTTTTTCACCAATCGCCATTATCCATTCTCTTCATATGCTCAAACCATCGCAACACCCTCTGCTCAACATCTCCGAACAACTCCAGTTCTCCTTCGTACTTCATCATTTTGATGATCCAGGACTCCACACATACTAGACACTCATCTCCATTACATTCAAACTTTTCCTCTGGTACACCCATATTCCATGTTCAATATAAGCAATCGGTACCACAACACCCCATACAACCTTCTCTTTACATCTATTCTAAGCGAACGACATCTAAACACTTTCATTCCTCCAGCACCTTTCCTACTTCATATCTAAACTTCACTTCTGCATCTATTCTTCCATCCACAGCAACATGTGACCCTAGATAAAAACATTACCTCCTCAAGCAACTCGCCATTCAAAACTATATTCATACCATCTACCAACCTGTACACTTCATCACTTTACTCTATTCTCATTTACTTTCAATTTCCTCCTTTCACACATCCAAACTCCTCTACCAACTGTCTCAATCTCTCCTCTGAATCAGCCACCAGTGCAGTATCATCTGCAAACAGCAGCTGCTTCAAATTCACTCTCCACCATCAACATTCACCAGACTCAGACTACCTAAAATTCTTGCATTCACCTCTTACAACACCATCCATGTAAATATTAAAAACCAAGGACATCACACATCCCTGTCGCAGCACTCTCACAGGAAACCAGTCATTCACAGCATTCCTACACACGCTCTACTATTTACATAAAAACTTTTCATTTAGTAACCTACCATCAAGTCCATACAATGTTAAAACAGTCAAAAAGCCTCTATCAATTCTATCATACGCTTTCTCTAAATCCATGAATGCCCAAAACACATCCTTGTCTTTCGATAAATACTTTTCACACACTTGTCTCAAAGCAAACACCTGATCCACGCATCCCCTCCCTCTCCTAAAGCCACACTGCTCTTCACCAATCACTCTCTCTGTACCCTCTCTAACTCATAATTAACACTCTACCAAAACCTTACCTACAACACTCAACAGACTTATACCCCTAAAGCTAGTACATTATCACCCTTGCCTTTATACAACGGACCACACAAGCACTTGCCCAGTCAATTGGCACCATACCTTTCACAAAACACACATTCAACAATCTTACTAACCAGTCAACAATGGTCACTCCACCATTTCAGGCATTCCACAGCACAATCCATACCTGCATTTCCTGTTTTCACTCCTTTACTGCCTTCTCCACTTCCTTCGTGATCAAAGAATCATTCAACTCTCAAATAGATAGATAGATAGATAGATAGATATAAATGAATCTTTGTGGTACAGTGGTAACATTTCGTACATGAGATTCTCCGCCAGAATAAACTTTGGGAGAGTTCACCCGGCCACATCTGCATTGACGGAACCACAGATGTGGTTGATACAGATAAGGTACGTGAAATCCGTCCTAGACAATTTACCAACCAACAAAGTTGCAGGCCCAGACGGAATTCCTCCAACTGTTTTGAAAAAGTGTTCCCAGAATTTGCCTTGGTTCTAGCTAAATTATTCAGGCAATTCACAGGTACTTTTTCATTCCCTGATTCATGGAAAGAAGCCAATATCCACCCAATTCCAAAGAAAGGAAGTTCCGTTGACCCCTCTTTACAGAACAGAGCTGTCACATCTCTTGGTAAAGTATTTGAAATTTTATTTAATAAGCACAAAGATAAACATCTTGAATCTAACAACTTAATTAGTGATAGACAATATGGTATACGCCATGAAAGATCCACCACTGACATACTAAGTCTCCTGACTCATACCATCCATCCTTCAATTGACCAACATGGAGAAACTCATGCAGTAGCCCTGATATTTCTAAAGCTTTCGACAGAGTGTGGCACCACGGCACCGTTCCCTCTTGTCCAAACTCCCTTGCTATGGACTAACGTCTTTTGTTACTCAGCTTTCCTCATATCTCAGCATAGAAAAATAAAAGTAGATGATGTATATTCCAGTTTCTAATCAATTAAAGCATCCTGCAGGGATCAGTTCTGGCACCAACCATGTTCCTGGTTCATATTAATGATCTCTTATCTGTCACCCACTTTCCCATCCATTCATATGCAGCTGACTCAACACTTCACAGTTCGTTCACACTCAGACATCCATTTACAAATATATCTCTAACTCACACCTCAGTACAGCCATCTCTTAAATCAAGACTTATCCACGATCAGTGAATGGGGAAACCTTGTCTCATTTAATGCTAGTAAAACTAAATATATACAATTTACTAATAGGCAGGTATTGCCAGAATCGTATATTACCTTCAGTGCTACAAATATCCCATTTCCAAAAGTATTGAAATTCTCTGTCTTAACAATGCCCTCAGCTGGACCTCTCATGTAGATCACTTGCTAAAACCGCCTCAAAGAAACTTGGATTATTGTACAGAGTCCGTAACTTCTTCACTGACGAGCAGTTAGTTATAATTTATAAGAGTCATGTGCGCTCTCAGCTTGAATACTGCTTGTGGAGCGGATGTGGAGAGGTTGCATTAAAACAAGTAGACAAAATTCAGAACAAGCTGTTAGAATTATTAATAACCCTGCTATTACTAATAAACTACCTCCCCTACAAGTAAGAAGGAATGTTGCCTCTCCTTGCGTTATTTTACAGATATTTCTACAGCAAATGCTCAGACGAAGTTGCGTCCATGGTGCCACCTCTCCATCCTTCCCTCGTGCTACAAGCTGGCAGCTCATGACTGGAATGTCACTCAGCCATACTGCAGAACTTCTGCCCTCATCTAAATTGAGTCCATTACTAAATACCAACAGTAACATTTATATATCTTAATAGCATTCATTTATTCCTATCCTTTGCTGCTATCTATACAATTAGTACATACATAAAATATGTTTCATGAGACAACTAACAACATTCCTTAGCAAGTATTTGGTGATTATTATGGGATGTTTAAAACACACCAACTTTAGTTCCAGAAGACAGTTAAATTACCCAATGATGATTCACAGTTAGCAGAAGGACAGGAAAACTAACTAACAACATAGTTCTCCACACACAAGATTGAATAAACACTTATGTGAGAGGAATTGAGGATAATGATGCTTCTTGGACAGTTTTCTCAGAAAGATAAAGATTATATATCAGTCATTCATATGAAAATTTATAGGATAATAGGTCGGAAACATACAACAATTCTTCCATAACGACAAGGGACTTCAAGTGAATTGACCAAAAAACACGGATGAACTACACCACAGCTTCACTTCCCCACATCAAGTATTTGTGTACCATGAAAAATCTCACAAAATTCTCAGGCACAGACAATGCATTGATGTAATGTCTTTAAAGTGAGCAACTTTTTGTTAAAAGACATATAACAGATGAGAGTGAAAAGATAGCTGTTTTTCATAAAGATGCCCAGCCAGCTGGTGATCTGCTTAGATCTGATACGCTCTTATGAGCTCAGACATATGAGGAGTTTAAAACAGAATTCCTATAGAAATTTTCTGAAGGTATAATGTTTTTGCTAGATATAACTCCTGAATTACATAGTGAATCTTATGAGAGAACATACCACCAACCCTGTCTTAGAGGAAATAACATCAGATGTGTCCACAAGTAAGAGAACACTGTTAGCCACTACAGAGAACTCAAATTGGGTAACTACTGATGGGAAGATGTCACCAGTGCATTTCGTAGACATCCTTGGTTACGTAGCTGCCTGCGTAAATACCTGATAGTTGTATAATAGCATTGCTTATACTCCAGGAATGAGTTTATTAGATTTTATGAACGAGGTAGAGATGAATTGCAGCAAAGCAGAGGGAAATAACCCAGTACAACCAGAATGAGAATTACAGACACAGTGGCAGCCATGAATACAACACAAGTACAGAACAAAACGATCGTGACCTGAACAGACAAACAAAACAACAGCTGACATCGAGGCAGCGATCGCAAACACCAGGCCACAGGCAGCAAAAATTTGCCGTAGTCCAAGCAGAAACTGTCACAGAAAAATCAAAATATGGAAAGTCATCGTGGGTCACATTCGGGAGATAGGTCTACTCTATGTTATTACTGTGCGAATCCTGGTCACAAAATCTGAATGTTACAAACACAAGGAAGATAGATAATGAAAAAGGGATGCCATATTGCAGAAAGCATAAAAACACAGGACACTGCAAAAAACAGTTGAAAGATTAGTATCTGTTGGGAAGGGCATGCCACTACCAACAGTTGAAAGAAATTTTAAGTTAAGGGCAGCAGGAGCAACAATCTAGAGTGCATATATCTTGGTGCGCTTCCTGAAGATAAAAAGATTTCGTTATTCTTGGATTCAGGCTCACAAAAGAGTTTAATAACACAAAAGGAATTAGAAGATTATTAGAAATAAGAAGAGAGAAACCTTCGTGGAGGAATCCCATTTAGACTTAATGTTGTAAATGGCCAACAAATAACCGTAAAGTGCATGATACAGTTAGACATCAGTTTTACGGAGACTACGAAAACAGTCCCCACTAATTTCTATATAGTAGAGAACTTAGCAATAAGAGCTAACATGTTATTGGGTTTGAGAACCATGAGGAAAGAGAATATCGTATTACTCCCACACATGAACGGGATACAATATGAATTTTCACAGAATGTCACCAACAATGTAGAAAATCGAAGGAGTTGGAAGATCAAACACCTTATAGAACAATTCAGTCTGACGAGGGTACACATGCACTCACCATCCTCCCATCCCCATCCCCTTTGCCCAGGGGAGGTGACAGTAAACTCAACATTAATTCGCACATCTCACAAAATTCATATATGATTCACCATAAGGAGTAATTTGAAAAATGGTACTGTTCTTGTCTTAGAAGAATCACGTGGAGTGAAAGGACTGTCGGTGGAAAATGGTGTCAGGTGAGTAACCATGGGAAAATTCACGTGTTCCTAATTAATCAGATGAAAGAAGTGCAGATAAAAAAAGGGAACTTGTATATGAACTTCAGAGACTTGTCCTGTTCCTATAAGAGAAATAACTATACCTAGAACTTTAGGTAAGATCAAATCGACGGATAGAGTGCATAAAGGAGAATTTGATTCACTCAGGAAATTTTGACATGGAAAATGATCTACTGGATTTATTATAAAAACACCAACAGATCGTCGCAATACCTGGAGAAAAATTAGGTTGTACTAACCTGATTAAACACAAGATAAACGTACACCAAGACAGAACCAATATATGTACCAGCCTATAGAGTAGCACACTCACAACGTACCCTTGCAAATCGATATGTTGATGAAATGTTAGAAATGGGTCGTCTTGAGCCATCAGTCTCCCTGTGGAATGAACCATTATTTTTCGTGCCCAAACGAAACGGTGAAATGCGTGCGGTGGTCGACTACCGTAAATTAAACCAACACGTGATCCCACACCGGTTTCCTATGCCATTGTTAAGTGACGTCTTTCAAAATACTGGACCAGAAAATAATGTATTTTCCACGATCAATTTGCTTAATATTATTCTTGATCAGGATCAGCAAATACACTGCTCTCTCCACAAATACAGGGCATCATATAAAGAATGCCGATGGGTTAAGGACAGTGCCAGGCACATTCCAACGATTAATGAATTGTGTACTCTGGAATGTTAGGAAATGGTATATTTGTACTTGAATGACATCATAATTGCAACACTCACAATCAATGAACACTTACAGAAATTAGACCAGTTCCCACACAAGTTAGCCACAGCTAGATTGAAAATTAAGCTGTCTAAATGCAAATTTTGCTTTTAAGGAAATAAAATTTTTAGGGCACAGATGCAGAGGGGATCCACACATATGAAGAAAAATAAAGAGAAATTTCCTGAACCCACAATATGGAAAACAATATTTATAAAACAATAGTCTCATCAATAACAACATCATTCACCTACTGAAAAAAAAAAAAGCTGTATAGTGAGAGGAACAAAAACTAGCATTTAATGAATTAAAAGATAAACTTACATGTGCACCTTGCTTGGCCTATCCTAATTTCACAAAACCATTTATAATTTGCACAGATGCATCTCTTAAAGGATTAGGGGCCGTATTGATGCAAGAAGATAAGCATGGTAAAAATCAACCAATTGCATTCGCCAGCAGGCAAATAAAAGGTGCAGAGGAAATTTATTGCACTGCAGACCTAAATGCACTTGCAGTGGTCTTTGCATTACAAAAGTTTCGAGATTTGGTATATGGTTCCGAAATTCACCATGTTCACTTGGGCATACAATAATGTATATACATACACTACATCACAAAATAAATTTAGCTGATGCACTATCTAGGAACCCGACAATTCATGTCGCGACATTAGGTCTAAAGGAAAACATCCCAAACCATGATGAAATCTCAAAAGAGAAGACTTGATCCAACATGGTCTAAAGTTATACAAGTTGGAAAGTGGTGAGGACATACAATTACCCAAGCTACATATACCACTCGAACAATTCACAACAGTCGACAATACCTTACATTGAATCAACCCAGGACAACCAAATAATAAATAAATATGACAACTGGAATATGGATTCTGGATTAGTATCGATACCGCCAGGTTGTGGCAAATTTCATGTGACCTGCATTGGCTTAATATACAAAGAACTCTTCCATTCCGATTCTGGCAAACCAGAATTGAAACAGAATATTGTTGCCAATGCTGACATATACTTGAATTGGGTCTATATAGTCAAACTCTTATCATGATATTTCCAGCTGTTTGTTTAATGTTTGGCTACTGTATATATAAATTTTAAAATTTTTATAGTAATTTTAGATAGAGAACACTGGAATAAGAAATGGTTAGTCGATCGATGATCTTGAATATTCAATTTTTACTTGAAAATTAGAAAATTATGCATTTTATTATAACTTTTGTGAATAACAATTGGTTATTTGTTAATACTATTATTTGTATTATTATTATTATTATTATTATTATTATTATGATCCGAAACAGTGAATTTGCACTAGATTTTTCCCTTATTTTTCCAACTTTTCTTCCACCCCCCGCAGTACCACTAATGTCTATCATCCTGAAATTTGTAGGGCAGATTACAATCTTTACACTAAATTTGACTTGGCAAAACTCCGTGTTTTGTTAGTAGTTCAACACTTGTTTCATTATTCCTGTTGTAAATTAAATATTGATTTTGTGTAGTTTGTACTTTTTCCCCCTTCCTATGCTAAACCTGTTTCTTTTTTTATTATTATTATTTCAAACTATTTGGCTCCTATAGAGGTCCGGCAGTCTGTCCAGTAAAATTATGTGTGCAATATATATACAAGACACGCTTTAACAAAGAACCCAAAATTATAAACTGCAGATGTCTGCGAGCCGCAAGGCATAAACAGACTTACCTCAAACTTTTTCCAAGCTGCAAAACCACCTTTAAATCACCTTGTCTGAAATCAAAGACATGAATGATGTTCAGCTCAGTTCAAGGTAATTCAAAGGTGGTTAACTTGTAAAAAGAGAAGAAAACCGATATGCAGTTTTGCAATGGTCTGATCCATAAAATGCAACAGATTCATAAGTACATGAAAGGTCTGATACAGCAAACAAAATAGGTGCAACATTGCTTAACAAATGTAATATTCATGCAATATCATTTATTAATATCATCACATTCTGTGAACAATTTAAAAACAACTAAACAATTCCCACAGTGTGTAATGCAGAGCCTAACATCCTGAAGCATTTTAATTTGATTTTTTTGTTAGCTTATGATTGCGCTTCTTGCTTCTCTGAGATATCTTATTCTCAGGACTCTGAGCAAGATAGTTTAGATCATATAAGGAAGTGATATCATGAATTAATAGAAAAAAATGTATTTTGTTCTGAGAAATAGAGTGAAAGATACCTAGGTTCTGTTGGTGAATATTTACAATTTTTGATGAAACTAGAAGTCTCAAACATAGAAAGAAGTCTAAATGAAGCTATGCCAACATAAAACAGGGAAAGCCAGACTTACATCTTATGAATCTATGCAAGGCATGCAACCTAAATCCCAATAGACAATATAAACAACAAACTTCTTATCAGCATATTCAACAGAAGCTAGTTGACAACAAACACAGCATGATGAAGGCACAGGAATGGCTCATAATCTGCAGTAAAAGACGAAATCTTAGCTTAAAATAATATGAAGTCTTGGATACAGTATATTCAGATAAAACAACAGCATCTTACATCTGTAATTCATCACTTCGCAGAATTCAAATATAAATACATAAGAGGATAAGATTGGTACAGATCACTAGTAATATTTGGATCATATTATAATCAACTTATTTCAGTTAATATCTCTTTTGTTCTTTTTATAATAAACAGTTCATTCTGTAAAATGGTTACATTATTCTTTCCTTCTCAGTGATAAAATCATATGTCACTAATAGTTTTCTATAATTTGTATATGGCCATCATCTTTATCATCAGCATACTTGTTTATTGTAGATGACCAACAGCATTGTTTTAACAGAGTAGCCTCATCACTATATTTTCAGAGCAACACTATTCCATAGTTTTAATGTAAATGAACTGTGATGTTTGTTAAACATAAATATATGTGATCATTTATTTTATTTGGAAGAATGCAACGCTGTTTGAGCAGGAGAAAGATAAAGATGAGGGGTTTGATGTGTTTATTTAAGGGAATATCTCAAAGAGCAATACTTAGAGAGTATTCACAAATCTATCTTCCTGCCTCTTATGTTTCTTTTCTCTCCTAACCCTTTGCCCTGTTTCTCCCATTTCCCTGTATATGACTGGTTGTGTCACGTGTAGGGCACGGTGTGTGGAACACCTAGCATATCATCATTGTGTGTGTGTGAAACTAACTGAGAATGTGCAAACGTTATTTCCTCTATCTCCATTTAGATGACTTTCATCTAACCTCTATATTACATACGTTACTAGCTATTATGTAGTGTATATATTTAGAGTCCTGACATATGTTAATTCAGCTTACTGATTAAACATGTATTTCATAAAATATTGTAAACATAACACATTGTAGGAAATATACTATGTATAATAAATTATAATACTGAATTAGAATATTGTATAACATATTGTAGTAATATATTAAAAATGGATGACAGTAACAGACCATATGAACCTCTCATACGCAAGCTCCCATGAACATTTGGCTCACTTTT
>NW_027645062.1:0-4995 GCF_032717465.1 Coenobita brevimanus | reverse complement strand
CTTCAAATTTATGTATAAACATTATTTTCCACACTCTAACTCTGTTGAGCACACCATCCTCTAACCTCTCTTCTTTTCCTAAATGAGGACTATGTGAATACGAGTAATGAGTAGTAAGTGAGAAACCTTGTTCTGTTGATGGCGTGCATTGTCTCAGCAAACACGTGATGTTTCTCAGCAGATACATGGTGATTGCCCACACTGGTATGTGAGTAACTGAGTAGCATGAGTAACCTTGAGGAAAGGTGAGTAAGATGTGTTATAAATGTGGCTCTGGTGTTTTGCTGTGTCTTCTCAGCATCAGTATAGGCAGGAGAGAGTGTTGGGTTTTTTGTGCTTGTTGCTCTGGTCTTTCTTTTCTTACGTTTTATTCTTCTTGCTGCTGCTTGAAGTTGGGAAGATTATAGAGTTGTCGTAGATTTTAATTATGTAGAGCTTGTTGATCCTCACATAATCCGTTGCTACTGACCTCGTAGAGTACTCCTAGTTACTGCCACCATTTAATGTTAAAGCTTTGTAGCCAACATATATATGTAACTCTTAATTCTGTAATAGGTATCTTGAGTTATGAAGAGCAGGAGTTAAAGATGAATACAGGGAGTTACCTTGATTTATTATCTTCAGAGAAAGTCTAAGTTGAGCAGCGTATGTATTATACAGAGACTTAATATAAAGTAAGTCTAGTTGGACCCTCTTCTTATTCACTCTCTCACTACCTGCGCATGAGTCTTTTTAATCTAAATATTTGTTAGCATCGTGTCAACTACATTAGAAGGTGTGTGTGTATTCTGTGTATGGTCACTGACGCTGTTTTATATTACAAGCATACATAGTCTAGAGGTTCGGTCAATGTCTAACCAAGGGGTCAAAAGGAAATGACGTTACCAGCTCTCCAGAATGCCTCTCACCAGCACAATAGCTCACAAACAGCGCCTCGTGACCATACACAGACATACACACACACAGGCTTCTAGAACATTCCAACAGCAGTGTAACACACGTGACACGACCCCTGCTACACCAGAATGTAGGATTCTGAGATTAGAAGGAGACTGGCCATAGAACCAGCAGGTAGTGGAGAGAGTGACTAAGAAGAGGGGTCCAACTAGACTTACTTAGTATATTAAGTCTCTGTATAACACATACGCTGCTCAACTTAGACTTTCTCTGAAGATAATAAATCAAGGTCTACTCCCTGTATTCATCTTTAACTCCACCTGCTCTTCAATTACGAAAAGAACTTTACCCAAAACTCAAGACTCACCAATTACGAGAATTAAGAGTTACATATGGATAAATGTTGGCTACAAAGCTTTAGCATTAAATGGTGGCAGTAACGAACGAGCCTACGAGTCTACGAGCGTACAGTAGCAACGACGAGTTATGAGTGAGGATCAGCAAGCTCTACGATTAACTATAAATAACAAGTCTACATGACAACTCTATAATCTTCACGCAACTTCAAGCAGCAGCAAGAAGAATAAATAACAAAGGAAGTAAAGGAAAAGAAAGACAAGAGCAACAAGCACAAAATACCTCAACACTCTCTCCCGCCTACCTCCATCTCTGATGCTGCAGTCAAGACACACAGCAAAACACCAGAGCCACATTTATAACGCATCTTACTCACCTTTCCTCATCCAGGTTATGCATCGCTACTCAGTTACTCATGACAGCTACCAGTGTGGGAAGCCAACGTCACCATGTGTATCTGCTGAGACATCATCACCGTGCGTGTTTGCTGAGACAATGCCACGCCGATCAACGAGCGATTGACACCAGGCACTTCTCACCCACTACTCATTACTCATTATTCACATAGCTCCTACTCATACTCATGGTGCAGAATGGAGAAGACCAGAGCGACTCATAGAGGATAAGGTGTGGCTCACCAACAGTAAATCGTTTTTTTGGAGAAGATTTGTAGGAGACACTGAACATTGGTTTCCACCCACTACACTGCAACCACTTTGTTACCAGCTTGAGAGTCAAAGTTGATCCCAAATGTTCACTGGGTTTTTTATGACTTTCTTGTGGTCTAGAATATTACAGATGCGCCCTTCTTGAGGTATGAAGCTGAACTGAGTTAGGAGCTGATGCACTCCATCTCCCTTTGAATTCATATGACCTACTCAGCAGCATTGTACTAGCGCTTCATAACTCAGGATGCATTCTGTCATGTAGGTCTCTCATGCCTATACATGGCTATGTCTTATACATTAGTATAAGTACACTAACGTAATAATAATTTAAAATGGCTAATTTATAAGAAATCATCAAAGTATCTGTAACAAAACAGTCAAGACTGAGAGTGGTAAGAAAGGGTTTCTTAAGAAATGCATGCAGGTATCAGGACACTAAAATATCATAGCACACTACATAATAGCTAGTGACGTATGTAATACAGAGGTTTGAAGAAAGTCGTGCCTAAGCTCGAGAGATGTGGAGGAAACAGCAGTACACATGCTAGCTAGGGAATTTCACACACATCACAGTATGACACTGAATGGGATAGTCTACAAGAGTGGAGAGTTCCTCCACATGTGCCCTCACACGTGATCCAACCAGTCATATACAGGGGAAATTGGAGAAACAGGGCAGAAGGGGTTAGGAGAGAAAAGAGGAACAGTGGAAGAGGCAGGAACAGAGGACACGGAGTTTGCTAGCAATAACTGCTCTCACCTTAGTATTGCTCTTGTGAAGATAACTTCCTCTTGAGAATAAACTGCAATCAAACCCCAGGCTTATCTTTATCTTTCTCCTGCCATCCACAACAAGACCAGCTTGAACATTCTCTCTCCTTAAAATCCCTACAATGTAACATTTTTGGAAACGCTCGGCGACAGCTATGATGTTATTTGTTGGCAGTAATCATACAAACCACGTCCACAGTTCTACAGTTGGGTCTACATTAACAAGTCATGCGATGTTTTATGACTATATGCATCAGCACAACAACCCTGAATGCCTACAAAGGTAAACTACAGTGATAAATGAAGGCCGATTAACGTCTCTGTTAATAATCAACAAACTATTTAAGAATCAACTCTACAATCAAAACAAGATACTACGATTCTACAAGTGAACTACAAGCAGGTGAGATGGTAACCATGATCAGCTACAAGTTCCCAACATACAGCAAGAAACTACCATTAAATGCTGGACAAGTAATCACAAACCTACAATTTAATAACAACAAGAGAAGGAAAGGAAGTAGGTGCATTCAAGCAATGCAGCAGAGAGTGAGGTAGCCGTGGTTTAGTGGTGATGGGAGAGACAACGCAACAACAACCAGAACCTGCATTCACCGGCCCTGACTCACCACTCACCACACTTAGCATTACTCACCGCTACTGCATCAGCACGACGCTGAGTCTTCAAGGGTGATGGGGCATGGTGATGCCAGCATAGCAACCACCAAATCCTCCTGCACCTACTAGTGGGTGAATATACTCACTCGCAGCCCATCTCTCGTCGCGGAAGACCTCCCGGCGGGACCAGCTCTCCACAGCAACCGTACCAGCCGAGGGATGGGCCCGTTGTTTCTATCTGACCGGGGCTGTGCGATCTGTGACTACCAGGACCGAGCCTCCCCTCTGTGCTTCCACCTGCTGGTGCTGGAGAGCTGGAACGAGTTTACGTCGTCCTTTCCACCATGGGCATGGGGGTTGAGGGTTGCGTCGGGACTGTTTTCCACCTTAGCTCGTCGTCGCCTCCTCCATCGGTGCCGTGTCGTCTACCTGGGTCTCGTCCCGCCCTGCCTTCTTTTGACCATCATGCTGCCGGCCTCACCATCCACCGTAGAGTCGTTTTGGGTCTTCCATCCGAGCTCATCGGCGCCTCCTCCATCGGCGCCGCGATGTCTACACTGCTCTCTCGTCCCGCCCTGCCTCGTCGATCATCGGGCAGCCGATCTCACCACCAACCATCGCACCTTCCTGTGCCTCTGCCGCCTTTCCCTCGTTCGCCAGTTTGCCGTCCCCACTACGCTCTCATTTGAGAGCTTCTTTCTGCATGTTCCCTGACGGGCTCTTATGTTTACCCATGCCCCAACAAGTGCGGGGCGAATATCACAACAACAGCAACAACAAAGTGAATATACTTTCACTCTATTTCTCCCAGAGAGCTTAAACATACAATCCCTTTTTTGCTTATTAACTTCACAAATGAATATCACCACTATCCTATAGTGATGTATTGCTAATACAAAAGTGATACACACACACCTTGCACAAAGAGGGTCAACTCAGGAAAGCAAGAAGGGTATCTCAGAGAAGCAAGAAGCGCAACTCAATGAAGCTGGAAGGCAGAACAGAAACTCAAGGTTTAAACCGTGAACAGATACAGGAAGATGGTTCGAAACAGCTCTAAAACATCGACACACAGCTGGGCCAAGTTGTTTCCTACGATCTGATATTTATAAACTCTGTTCACAGAATGATAAACATGATATTAATAAATGAATATTAAAGATTCTGAATATTACATTTGAATATAAGCAATGTATACCGGCCACAATTAACAATATGTATTGCTGTATCAGACCTATTCATAACCATTATAGAACCATCTGCTTGCCAGCATTGGTTATGGATCAGACCATTAAAGGCAAAACTGCATATCCGGTTTTCTTCTCTTTTTACAAGTTGAGAGACCACCTTTGAATTACCTTGAACTGAGCTGAACATCATTCATGTCTTTGTTGTACAAGGTGATTTAAAGGTGGTTTTGCAGCTTGGAAAAAGTTTGTGATAAGTCTGTTTACGTCTTGCGGCACTCAGACTTCTGCAGTTTATAATTTTTGGTTCTTTGTTAGAGCATGTCTGGTATACATTGCACACATAATTCTACTGGACAGACTGCCAGACATGTATAGGAGGCAAATAGTTTGTAATAATAATAATAATAATAATAATAATAATCATAATAATAATAATAATAATAAACAGGTTTAGCATAGGAGGGGGGAAAAAAGTACAAACTACACAAAATCAA
>NW_027645061.1:0-4995 GCF_032717465.1 Coenobita brevimanus | reverse complement strand
TAAGCAATCCCCATGTTGAGTATGCAAAAATCAAAGATCTGTTAGAGCAGTGGTTAAATTCTAAGAATGTGGATTCTAATTTTGGTAAATTTAGGTACATGATTTTGCTGGAGGACTTCAAAAGGTGTGTTTGTAAAGATGTAAGCCTATATCTTGATGAGAGAAGAATAGATAATTTGTCTGATGCTGCAGTTTTAGCTGATGAATATGTTCTCACTCACAAGAGATATTCTAGAGAAAAAGGGAAAGCTGAGAGTAAGTGCGTTGCCTCTACTCAGAGTACAGGTAACAGGAAAGAGAATAAAGATGATGTTTCTCAGGAAGTAAATACCAGCTTCACCTCTAGATTTCAGAAAAGTAAATGTACTTATTGTAGTAAGCTTGGTCATACTACGGAGAAATGTTTCAAGGAGACAGCGTGATGTGAACAAAAGGAGTCTTTAAATATTCAGTCAATTGGTCTAGTGTCCACCCTTGAGAGTTCCCAGAATTCTTTAACTGAGTTAACTGAACCTGCTTTGAGGGGTAACTTAAATTCTCATGATGGAGATCCTCTTTTGAGCAGTAATGTGGGTGACACTGTCAAGAGTTCATGTGCTAATTTCCTGTCTGATTTTTTTTGTCAGTCCTCTGGACAATAATGACAGGAAATCAGTTAAACTATATCGTGATACAGGTGCTTGCCAATCCCTTATGCTGATCAGTGTTCTAGGCTCTAATGTTAATTCCTCTGATGAAACTAATCTTGCAAGGTGTAGGGAATAATTACTTCTCTGTCCCTCTGTGCAGAGTGAATTTAGAGTCTGGTTTTGTTAATGGTTCCGTTATGGTTGGGTTGGTTGAGACACTCCCAATGTCAGGTGTAACTTTCTTACTTGGAAACGATATTGGTGGAAGTCAAGTGTGTCCAGCTCCTTGGTTGTCTAGTGAGCCGGTGGCTGAGGCCCAGGGTTGTGATGTCCCTGATGTGTTCCCTGCATGTGCTGTCACTAGGGCCAAGTCCAAAGTTACTGGTGACTTAGAGGATAATGATGATGATGATGTTATCCTAGCTGACACTTTTCTTGCTAATTTAGACCACTCACCAGATGAGGCAGTACCCCGTAGTGTTGATAATTTGTCTCGTCAAGAGTTGGTTGAGTTGCAGGTTGCTGACCCTGAGTTGAAAGGTCTAGCTAACTCTGCTTGCAGTGAGGAAGAGTCACCTGGTGCTTCTACTTGTTATTATATAAAGTCAGGAGTACTTATGAGGAAGTGGAGACCTCCAACAGCATCAGCCGACTGTGAATGGGAGGTTGTACATCAAGTTGTCATCCCTCGTGTTTGTAGGCAGGATATCATTAGAGTGGCTCATGATTCCAGTTTGGCAGGACACCTTGGAGTGAGGAAGACTGTGGCACGCATTTTGAAACACTTCTACTGGCCAGGTATCTTCAGGGATGTTTCCTGGTATTGTAAGTCTTGTCACACCTGTCAAGTTGTGGGGAAGTGTAATCAGACCGAAAAGGTTGCACCTCTAGTTCCCATTCCTCCCTTTTGAGGCGCCATTCACCCGAGTGTTGGTGGATATTGAGGGCCCTCTTCCTAAGACTTCTTCAGGATTTTCTTATGTGTTGACCCTGATTGATATGGCTACTCGTTATCCTGAAGCCATTCCACTTAGAAATATCTCAGCAAAGAACGTGGTTAAGGAAATACTAGGGTTTTCACAAAGTTTGGTCTGCCCAAGGAGGTACAGTCAGACCGGGAAGTAATTTCATGTCAAATGTTTTCAAGCAATCTCTGAAAGAGTTGGGCATCACCCAGATCACGTCTTCAGCTTACCATCCCCAGACTCAAGGAGCGTTGGAGAGATATCATCAAACACTCAAATCGATGCTCAAGAAATACTGTTTGGAACATCAGAAAGACTGGGATAAAGGTCTTCCATTCGTTGTGTTTGCCGCAAGAGAATCTCCAAATGAATCACTGGGCTTCTCACCTTTTGAACTACTGTTTGGCCATGAAGTAAGAGAACCCCTTAAGCTACTCAAGGAATGCTGGCTGTCGGAGGAAGATGACGTCAACCTGCTGGAGTATGTGATGAAGTTCAAAGAACGGCTGTCCACTGCTTTACAGCTGGCGAGAGAGAATTTAGGAGCTGCTCAGAAGATGAAGACTTGGTATGATAAGAAGTCCAGGTTACGCCACTTTCAGCCAGATCAGGTTTTGATTCTGCTACCAGTTCATGGGCAACCTCTTCAAGCCAAGTTTAGTGGTCCTTATTTCGTGGAGAAGAAACTCAGTTATGTCAACTATGTCATCGCCACACCAGATCGTAGAAAGAACAAGCAACTTTGTCACATCAACATGCTAAAGTTATATCACAGGCGGGACGAAAATAATCCAGTCTGCACTGTGGTTGTTCCACCCGAGTCTGGATGTGAAGCTTTCCCATGCAGTATGGGCCTGTGTGATAGTTTGGTGAAGAATCCTGATATCATGAATGATCTCCAGACTAAAGCTTTCTCACCTACCTCCCGAGGAAAGGCAGGAGTTTTCGGCATTACTGCAGGAGTACCCGCAAGTGTTCCGTGCCACTCCAGGAAGAACCACTGTGTTGGCCTTGCATTGATGTCGATGTTGGAGACCCGCATAGAAGCCAATTAAACTGCCTTCTTACTGTGTGAACCCAGTAGAAAAGTTCCTCTCATCCAGAAGGCTACCTGTTGGACCACAAGATGAATTGAGCCTTCTGTCAGAGCGAAATTGGAGTTCTCCTGTCACTCTAGTCCCTAAGCCAGGTGGGTCACAGCGGTTTTGCATCGACTACAGACGTGTTAATCAGACTAACCAAAACAGACACTTACCCTCTCCCTCGTGTGGAAGATTGCATAGACAAGATCAGGAAAGACTAGGTTACATAAGTAAGTTTGATTTGTTAAAGGGATACTGGCAAGTACCTATGACTGAACAGTGCTAGGGAGATCTCATGTTTTGTAACACTAGGAAAAGACTTTTGCATGTTCTGTAATGCCATATGGTATGAAGAATGCCAGCCAGCCACATTTTCAGAAGCTCATGAATGTTGTAACAGAGAGGTTTGGCAGGAGTTTGTTGTTTATATTGATGATGTATTAATCTTCAGTGACAACTGGAAAAGATCACCTATGTATCATGTTAGTAAATTTCTTGAGCGTTTGGATTCCAGGCTAATCTTGTAGCTAATTTATCAAAGTGTGAGTTTTGTCAAGCCTAAAGTTCCAGTATCTTGGAGTACGTAATTGGTGATGGACACGTTGCACCACCAGGGAGCTAAGGTTCAGGTTATAGAAGTGATCTTCCCAGACCTAAAAAGTAGGAAGGAGAAGAAACTACAAAGATTTTTGGGAATGATGTAGGTTATTACTGGAGAATTTGTTCTTAACTTTTCAATTCTTGTCCTTATCACCACTTACAGACCTACTGAAAAAGGGAGTTAGAATTTGTCTGGACCAATAACATGTGAATCCTCTTTCAACAAACTTAAAGCACAATATCCTGTTAAGTCAGCCAGTGCATCGCTACTCCAAATTTTGCTAAGCCTTTTAAGATGGCTGTTGATCTACAAGTGATACTAGAGAGCTGGGGCTGTTTTGCTGCAAGAGTATGATCCGGGTATTGAACATCCTGTATCTTATCTTACAGTAAGAAGTTCGCTCCACCTCAAAAGAACTACTCAACTATTGAGAAAGAGCTTTTGCAGCCTTGATTTTGGGTTTTACAGCATTTTCATTTTATTTGTGTTCTGGATTTTTTGACCCCATAGTCATTTATACCGATCATAACCCACTGAAATTCACTTAGTAAGATTTCTTACCCGCCCCCATCCCGACCACTTTTTGACCACTGGTACCCCCCAAAACCCACCATTTTTGGACCCTTTTTTTTTTTTTTTTTGCTAAAACTTTCGCTTTTTGATGAGGAAACATCGAAAAATTCATAGAAGGAAATCGCTCACCTGAGGTTTAAAATACTCATTACAGGTAGGAGAGCACTCGCTTACCTTACTGAGGTTTTCTATCAGGCTAGCACCAAAAGAAAACGAGGATTCTATGGGAGGATAACTATTTCACACACCACTCATAAACGGTATTTATTTATTTACTGTTACGAATTTATATGTAGTACAAGAGTATATTGGTTTTTCAAGCAGTAATATAGGCATTATAAGCATTGTTTCCACCACTCACTAATACCTGAGCCTTTTTTTGCCACATTACCTGATCTAATCATTTTCTAACTGTTTCTTCCTCTAATGCTATGTAAAGTTTGTCCCCCACATTGTCATTGATTGGAGAATCACTCTGGCCCTGAATTTCGTACCGTTGGCATGACATGGCTATACCTGGCCAGAGTCACTGATAACAGGTGAATTGCTGAGAAAAGGGCATGCAGAGGGGGGGGGAAGGGAGGTCATGCTAGGTAAGTGGCATTGTCTCTGCACATGGCATCTTGTTGAAGGCAGAGTGTCCCGTGTATACGTACCAAAAATGACTCGCAAAAATTGAAAATTGTGGAAATTATGAACCTTGCAATTATGCAGGGCCGTTGAAGTACGTCCTCGAGATTAGCTGTGACAAAAGCGTGAAAGGACGTGGAAGTACTGCGATCCCGCCGGGACAGCACGGGTTAACAGATAAAAAATCAGAGGAAGAATTGACAAGATGGAGTCTACTTCTTCCAGGAGTTATTCATTAGAACATACAGCATGTCAAGGGGAAAGAAAATGTTGTTGCAGATTGCTTATCAGACTTTAGACAGATTGTTTTAGAGTAACTGGCAGAAATTTCCTTTGTAAATTTCTCTTTTTTCTTTGTTAATGGAGGAGTGTTACATCAGCCTATGATTTCATCTTCCTTTGTGTAATTTTATACGCACAGTGATGCAAACCTGCATGTTTCCCCGATCACGAGCGCGTTCTGCCTCAGTCCCCCCTTCTACCGTTATAGTAGAGTAAAGTCGTCACTTTTGTTG